>NC_034198.2:28986146-29196844 GCF_002021735.2 Oncorhynchus kisutch | reverse complement strand
AGACAGACTGAACGAGAGTCTTCTTCACTGAGCCTTCCTTTAATGTTGTTATTAAAGTGTAAATATCGACCGGAACGTTAGCCTCCTTCACAGTCCAGTGAGTTTGGCCCTGCTGCTCCCCTCCACTCTGTCCCAGGCTCCCAGCCCACCCTGCCACCGTCATCAAATCAATCAGCCTGGCTAATTAAGTGCATCCAAATGAGACGTCCTCTCCTCTCTTCTCATCTCCTCTCTCCAACCCTCCTCTCTTCTTATCTCCTCTCTCCAACCCTCCACTCTTCTCCTCTCTTCTCATCTCCTCTCTCCAACCCTCCCCTCTTCTCCTCTCTTCAACCCTCCTCTCTTCTCTTTTCTAATCTCCTCTCTCCAACCCTCCACTCTTCTCCTCTCTTCTCATCTCCTCTCTCCAACCCTCCCCTCTTCTCCTCTCTTCAACCCTCCTCTCTTCTCTTTTCTCATCTCCTCTCTCCAACCCTCCCCTCTTCTCCTTTTCTCTCCTCTCCTCTGCCTCCTTTTCTCTCCTCTCCTCTGCCTCCCAAAAGGTCCCAGTTGTCTTTCCACATCGGCAATTGTACACGCGAGGCGTGTTGTGCTCCTTATGCTTCCTTATCTTCCAGGCTACAGGATCAGTCTTCTGTTCTTGCTTCTCCCCAAACCTTTCTAGTCCACCTCACAAGACAAGCTGTAAGGACCCGTTTCTCTGAAGGAGGAAGAAGCCGTAACATCAAATCTCTCACTGAAATATAAATAGTGTAACAGGAGAACTACTGGTTGTTTTGTTTGCCTGTCTGTGGTGTAAGGAAGGAAGGGATGCTGTTATTCAATGTATGACTATGAAGGCAACGCAATCATACACAAAAAACAGCTCACACAACAACATCTTTCCATCAAATTGCAAAAGTAGATAGTGAATGATTGAAACTCAGGATTTTAATATCCAGGCAACAGGAGTCAATTCTGTATGTCCCAGCAATGCTTTAAACTCCACGTCAGGTGGTCTACATGCTGAAGACTCATCTCGTGCAGTAATTAGATATTGTTGCATCATGATACACTGTTCTCTCCTTCCTGATAATGTTCCAAGCTCCCTCTCCCTCTTCCTCTCTATCTCTCTCTCTCATTGTGAGCTCATCGTGCCACTACTGTGGCTGTACTGTAGCCTGTACACATGTGTATCTGTCACACAGTAAGCGATCGTATATAAAAAATGGATGCTTCAGAAAGTATCCCTTTGAGGGCTGTGGAGCGAACAGCTGCTTAGCTGTGCACATCTCTTTCTTTATCTCTCTCTATTCTCTCTCTCTTTATGTGCTGTATGGTTGTGATGGGGTTGAGGCAGGGAGAGGAAGGGAGCTGGGACTGTGATGGGGTTGAGGCAGGGAGAGGAAGGGAGCTGGGACTGTGATGGGGTTGAGGCAGAGAGAGGAAGGGAGCTGGGGCTGTGATGGGGTTGAGGCAGAGAGAGGAAGGGAGCTGGGGCTGTGATGGGGTTGAGGCAGAGAGAGGAAGGGAGCTGGGACTGTGATGGGGTTGAGGCAGGGAGAGGAAGGGAGCTGGGGCTGTGATGGGGTTGAGGCAGGGAGAGGAAGGGAGCTGGGACTGTGATGGGGTTGAGGCAGAGAGAGGAAGGGAGCTGGGGCCTGTGATGGGGTTGAGGCAGGGAGAGGAAGGGAGCTGGGACTGTGATGGGGTTGAGGCAGAGAGAGGAAGGGAGCTGGGGCTGTGATGGGGTTGAGGCAGAGAGAGGAAGGGAGCTGGGGCTGTGATGGGGTTGAGGCAGGGAGAGGAGGGGAGCTGGGGCTGTGATGGGGTTGAGGCAGGGAGAGGAAGGGAGCTGGGGCTGTGATGGGGTTGAGGCAGAGAGAGGAAGGGAGCTGGGGCTGTGATGGGGTTGAGGCAGGGAGAGGAAGGTAGCTGGGGCTGTGATGGGGTTGTGGCAGGGAGAGGAAGGTAGCTGGGGCTGTGATGGGGTTGTGGCAGGGAGAGGAAGGTAGCTGGGGCTGTGATGGGGTTGAGGCAGAGAGAGGAAGGTAGCTGGGGCTGTGATGGGGTTGAGGCAGAGAGAGGAAGGTAGCTGGGGCTGTGATGGGGTTGTGGCAGGGAGAGGAAGGTAGCTGGGGCTGTGATGGGGTTGAGGCAGGGAGAGGAAGGTAGCTGGGGCTGTGATGGGGTTGAGGCAGAGAGAGGAAGGTAGCTGGGGCTGTGATGGGGTTGAGGCAGAGAGAGGAAGGGAGCTGGGGCTGTGATGGGGTTGAGGCAGAGAGAGGAAGGTAGCTGGGGCTGTGATGGGGTTGAGGCAGGGAGAGGAGGGGAGCTGGGGTTGTGATGGGGTTGAGGCAGAGAGAGGAAGGGAGCTGGGGCTGTGATGGGGTTGAGGCAGAGAGAGGAAGGTAGCTGGGGCTGTGATGGGGTTGAGGCAGAGAGAGGAAGGGAGCTGGGACTGTGATGGGGTTGAGGCAGGGAGAGGAAGGGAGCTGGGACTGTGATGGGGTTGAGGCAGAGAGAGGAAGGTAGCTGGGGCTGTGATGGGGTTGAGGCAGAGAGAGGAAGGGAGCTGGGGCTGTGATGGGGTTGAGGCAGAGAGAGGAAGGTAGCTGGGGCTGTGATGGGGTTGAGGCAGGGAGAGGAGGGGAGCTGGGGCTGTGATGGGTTGAGGCAGAGAGAGGAAGGGAGCTGGGGCTGTGATGGGGTTGAGGCAGAGAGAGGAAGGGAGCTGGGGCTGTGATGGGGTTGAGGCAGAGAGAGGAAGGGAGCTGGGGATGTGATGGGGTTGTGGCAGGGAGAGGAGGGGAGCTGGGACTGTGATGGGGTTGAGGCAGGGAGAGGAAGGGAGCTGGGGCTGTGATGGGGTTGAGGCAGAGAGAGGAAGGGAGCTGGGGATGTGATGGGGTTGTGGCAGGGAGAGGAGGGGAGCTGGGACTGTGATGGGGTTGAGGCAGGGAGAGGAAGGGAGCTGGGGCTGTGATGGGGTTGAGGCAGGGAGAGGAAGGGAGCTGGGGCAGTGATGGGGTTGAGGCAGAGAGAGGAAGGGAGCTGGGGATGTGATGGGGTTGAGGCATGGAGGGGAGGGGAAGTGGGGCTCTGATGGGGTTGAGGCAGGAAGGGGAGGGGAGGTGGAGCTGTGAAGGGGTTGAGGCAGGAAGGGGAGGGGAGGTGGTCTCTGATGGGGTTGTGGCAGGGAGGGGAGGGGAGGTGGGGCTCTAATGGGGTTGAGGCAGAGAGAGGAAGGGAGCTGGGGCTGTGATGGGGTTGAGGCAGAGAGAGGAAGGTAGCTGGGGCTGTGATGGGGTTGAGGCAGAGAGAGGAAGGGAGCTGGGACTGTGATGGGGTTGAGGCAGGGAGAGGAAGGGAGCTGGGACTGTGATGGGGTTGAGGCAGAGAGAGGAAGGTAGCTGGGGCTGTGATGGGGTTGAGGCAGAGAGAGGAAGGGAGCTGGGGCTGTGATGGGGTTGAGGCAGAGAGAGGAAGGTAGCTGGGGCTGTGATGGGGTTGAGGCAGGGAGAGGAGGGGAGCTGGGGCTGTGATGGGGTTGAGGCAGAGAGAGGAAGGGAGCTGGGGCTGTGATGGGGTTGAGGCAGAGAGAGGAAGGGAGCTGGGGCTGTGATGGGGTTGAGGCAGAGAGAGGAAGGGAGCTGGGGATGTGATGGGGTTGTGGCAGGGAGAGGAGGGGAGCTGGGACTGTGATGGGGTTGAGGCAGGGAGAGGAAGGGAGCTGGGGCTGTGATGGGGTTGAGGCAGAGAGAGGAAGGGAGCTGGGGATGTGATGGGGTTGTGGCAGGGAGAGGAGGGGAGCTGGGACTGTGATGGGGTTGAGGCAGGGAGAGGAAGGGAGCTGGGGCTGTGATGGGGTTGAGGCAGGGAGAGGAAGGGAGCTGGGGCAGTGATGGGGTTGAGGCAGAGAGAGGAAGGGAGCTGGGGATGTGATGGGGTTGAGGCATGGAGGGGAGGGGAAGTGGGGCTCTGATGGGGTTGAGGCAGGAAGGGGAGGGGAGGTGGAGCTGTGAAGGGGTTGAGGCAGGAAGGGGAGGGGAGGTGGTCTCTGATGGGGTTGTGGCAGGGAGGGGAGGGGAGGTGGGGCTCTAATGGGGTTGATGCAGGAAGGGGAGGGGAGGGGAGGTGGAGCTGTGAAGGGCATGAGGCAGGAAGGGGAGGGGAGGGGAGGTGGTCTCTGATGGGTTTGAGGCAGAGAGGGGAGGGGAAGTGGGGCTCTGATGGGGTTGAAGCAGGAAGGGGAGGGGAAGTGGGGCTCTGATGGGTTTGAGGCAGAGAGGGGAGGGGGGGAGTTGTGATAGGTTCGAGGCAGGGAGGGGAGGGGAAGGGACCTGGGGCTGTGATAGGTTCGAGGCAGGGAGGGGTTCTATTAAGTTCTTCCCCCAGGGTACATGGAGAAGCTCCAGATGTGCAGCAGCTCCAACAGCCACAGTCCCGGGAAGACAGCATATTCTAGCATTCCATCACTGATTCACCTCCTCTTCCCCTCTTATCCTCCTCCCCTCATTGCTCGTTCATTCATTTTATCAGGTATTAGAGGACAATTCGAAGTGCATTCAAATCACATTGAATACAAATGAAAAGTCCAACAGCCTGGGAACAGAGTCTTCAGTTAACATTCCACCACAGATCTGGCACCTGCATGCTCTTTCTCCTCATTCACATAAAACGCCAGCCTTGTTTTAAGGATATCAAATCATTGTCTCTTTTGGAGGGGGGAGGGTGTAGTTGTCTCCGTCTTATCAGATATTAGAGGGTCCTCAGATCCTCAAAACATTCTACAGCTACACCATTGAGAGCATCTTGACTGGCTGCATCACCACTTGCTATGGCTACTTCTCGGCATCCGACCGCAAGGCGCTACAGTGGGTAGTGCAAGCTCCCTTTCACACGACCCTGAACAGCTTCTACCCCCAAGCCATAAGACTGCTAAACAGTTAGTTAAATAGTTCACCAATAACTACCAGGACTTTCTGCATTGACCCTTTTTGACTAACATTTCTGACTCATCACATACACTGCTGCTACTGTTCATGTCATTTTATTTCTAGTTATTTGTTCATATCTACCTCAATTACATTGTACACTTGCACATCGACCCTGGTACTGGTACCCTGTGTATATAGCCAAGTTATTGTTACTCGTTGTGTATTTCACAGGAGGTTGGTGGCACCTTAATTGGGGAGGACGGGCTCCTGGTAATGGCTGGAGCGGAATCAGTAGAATGGTATCAAATATTTCAAACACATAGTTCCCATGTGTTTAATGCCATTCCATTCTCTCCGTTCCAGCCATTATTGTCCGGGTATCTGTCTCTGTCACTAGCAGCAGTTGTCTCAATGATCAAGTTTTCTATGAATATTCAAATGCATCTCCAGAGAAAACCACTGGTTATTAATTAGCACAGTGTTCTGGTCTCACACGCTGCACCGACACACACATTCACACACACACACAAACAGCTGCTGGCTATATATAACACTACTGGGGGGGCATGCTGCCATGCTTTATACCCATAACTCTCACCTTCAAGTATAGAAAACTACTTGGTCTACCTCTGCAGTTGACGGCAGGCTGTCACAAGACACCCTCTCACAAGACACCATTTACACACCTTTTTTCATTTGCAAAAACATTTACCCAACTTTTGCAAAAAAAAAATGCATTGAACGGATAGAGAGACATTGTCAACAGCAATGACTACTACAGTCGTAACATTTACTGTCATTTCAAGGTCCAGGCAGGCAATCCAAGGTCAGAAAAATTCAGATGAAACATTGAAGACCTTTGTGAGCTTTGAACACATGTCAATGACCAGTGAACCAAGATAACCGCTCAAAATGGCTGCTATGTTATTGGCATTCTGTTAGATGTACAGGTTGTGCTGTGTGCTGATGGTTTTTTCATGCCTGATGGGTCAGTATGTGACCTTTTAGAGTCAACTGGGGGGAAAAAGCAAGCAAGTCCTACACACACACACACAAGCACGCATAGACACACACACACACACACACACACACACACACACACACACACACACACACACACACACACACACACACACACACACACACACACACACACACACACACACACACACACACAAGCACGCATAGACACACAAACACACGCACACACACAGCAAGTCCTACACGTAGCTTAGGGACGTATTGACTGCATCCACCAGATGGTAAGGGTCGGAGAAAATCCCAATGGTCCTAAAAAGACCCTGGAACACACAAACTCCTACACATGCCTGTGCACAGACTGACACACGCGCACACACACACACAAACAGACATTTACATAACTACACAAACAAACTGTGCGTACCCATTCATGCACACATACAGACACACACACACATACACAGACACACACACTGACTGGATCAGATCAATCTTGTGGCGACAGGCACTCCCTCAGAAGCTAAGGTCCTAAATATATGGGTCTAAATTAGGACCTGACAGAACACAAACACACACTTTATCCGCTGAAGAGCATGCTGCTTTGGTACATTCTGGAAAGCCAGAGAAGCTAGGCAGCCATGTCTGCATAAATGTCTATTTTCCAATGTGACCCAGTCAGTAATATACTGTGTGTGTGTGTGTGTGTGTGTGTGTGTGTGTGTGTGTGTGTGTGCGTGTGTGTGTGCGTGCGTGCATGCAGTAATGAGTTTGTCCTGGTAGCTGCTGAGGTGTCCTGTCCTCCTGGAGTAGTAGATTTATGAGTTGTGACCAAATCAAACCTCACCTTTAGATTGGTTTCATGTTTTACAAGGACTCTGTGGCCCGACAGACCCACAGGCCACCACATTGGTTTTAACGCAGCACTGTATAATGTAACTGTAACTGACTGCTTATCTTCGTCCGAGGTGGGCAATTCCCAGGTAACCTAGTGAGGCTGAGACCCAGTTTCCATTTTAAAATGTATGTTAAACAACAAAAAAACAATAATTTGAAAGTTAAACAAATCATACAGTATAACCCTATGTGTTCAATTTCCACAGAAAATTGTACAAAATACATTAACTTGAAGAACAGTGCAGATGCAACATTTGGGAAGAGAATGACTGTTTGTGCTGTCATTCTGTTACCAAAGGTTACATCTGCATTACTGGTCAATCATTGGTTGTTGGTTGACATACAGTACATTTTAACGCAAATAATCACCCTGTTATCGTGGAATTGCAATGTTACTTTTAAAACGGAGGAATCTTGATAGTATATAGGCTATGCAAATTCAATTCAATAGAAAGATAATTTTAGTGCTGACATTGAGACAGTTGAGAAGTCAGCTGTACACACGCACCATATAGCTAAACACCAGTAGCACAAATAGCCTTGTGACTCCCATGGATCTAGCCCATACCATCAACAACTTGGCCTCACCAGTGTGTGTGTGTGTGTGTCTGATTCCTCTATAAGCATGTCTCTGATACCTCTATAAGCATGTCTCTGATTCCTCTGTAAGCATGTCTCTGATTCCTCTGTAAGCATGTCTCTGATTCCTCTGTAAGCATGTGTCTGATTCCTCTGTAAGCATGTCTCTGATTCCTCTATAAGCATGTCTCTGATTCCTCTATAAGCATGTCTCTGATTCCTCTATAAGCATGTCTCTGATTCCTCTATAAGCATGTCTCTGATACCTCTATAAGCATGTCTCTGATACCTCTATAAGCATGTCTCTGATTCCTCTATAAGCATGTCTCTGATACCTCTATAAGCATGTCTCTGATTCCTCTATAAGCATGTCTCTGATTCCTCTATAAGCATGTCTCTGATTCCTCTATAAGCATGTCTCTGATTCCTCTGTAAGCATGTCTCTGATACCTCTATAAGCATGTCTCTGATACCTCTATAAGCATGTCTCTGATTCCTCTATAAGCATGTCTCTGATACCTCTATAAGCATGTCTCTGATTCCTCTATAAGCATCTCTGATACCTCTATAAGCATGTCTCTGATTCCTCTGTAAGCATGTCTCTGATACCTCTATAAGCATGTCTCTGATACCTCTATAAGCATGTCTCTGATTCCTCTATAAGCATGTCTCTGATTCCTCTATAAGCATGTATCTGATTCCTCTATAAGCATGTCTCTGATTCCTCTATAAGCATGTCTCTGATTCCTCTGTAAGCATGTCTCTGATTCCTCTGTAAGCATGTCTCTGATTCCTCTATAAGCATGTCTCTGATTCCTCTGTAAGCATGTCTCTGATTCCTCTATAAGCATGTCTCTGATTCCTCTGTAAGCATCTGCCTCTGACTCCAAAGGTTGCAAGTTTGAATCAGAAGTCAGTAGCATGGTTCAGACTTGTGAGACACACAAACACACCTAATTATTTAGAGTTAGGCTCAATTTGAATTGAAGGCAGTCAATTCAGAAAGTAAACAGAAATTCTAATTCAGTTATTGAAAAAGGGACGTCCATTTTGAATGACTTCTCAATTAACTGAAAAGGAGAAGATATGTCATAAATTTTTCAATTTTGAGTTTTCAAATTCTTATCACTTCTTTAATTGACTGCCTTCAATTCGAATTGAGACCAACCCTGATGCACGCACACACAAACGCGCACACACACAAACACACAGTATTATTTGGGATATATATACAGAATGGCTAACATGTTCTCTCAAGCTGGAAAGATAAGTGATACAATTTTAAACAGAATACAATTCTAATGGATAAAGAGCATTTCCATGTAAATGATTACTTGCACAAATACTACAAATAATGAAATATGAGTGAAATACTAAATTCAGCCAAGAGTACCTGAGACCAAACAATTGTATTTCAGAAGGAACACAGTAAATAAACTCTCAGAGATTGCACGAGGAAATGTTAATGATGAGCGAGAAATGCTCTGTATTTGCAGAGAATGAGTGAAACGTTTTATACAGCAACTGATATAGGTTCACTCTGACCAGTCCCTCTATTGTACACTCTTCCTGATGAAACCTTGACACTCCTTGCATCTTAGATTCAGCAGCAACTGTATATCAAAGAATTCAGAACCTCTAACAACCTCTGACCTTTCAATGTTCAATATAATATGGGAGAAATCCTCTATGATTTGTTAGTGTATGTATGAATCACTCTGCTTCCTGTACTCTATTCCCTGTATTGTATATATTTCCCATAAAACCTTGACATTGCTTGTGTTAGACCATGAGCTCTGTTATCCACCGTATCAACTGTATCAAAGAATCTGTAACCTCTACCAAACTCTTACCACAGCGTTGAATACTACAACAGGGTGTTTTGTTCAATCTTTCCCATAAAACCTTGACACTGCTTGTGGAAGACCATGAGACCATGCTATCCTACACCATGGAAGACCATGCTATCCTACAAATAACTATCTGAATGTTCTGTTAGTTTTGCCCCTGCTGAAATTCTTCCACCAGATGTTCCAACAGCGTTTGCAGGTTTTGTGCAGGTGTATAATCGTTCTAAATTGGCCCGCTCACACCTGTGTCTCTCCATCCAAACACTGGCTGATCATTCTATTACGCATCCCTGCAGGTGCAATTATCCCAGTAAGGCTGAATCTGCTCTGTGGGAGAAATGGCACCATCATCTCAGGGCTTCTTTTGGCATCTGTCTGTTGCAATGAGGGATAGGGGGTGAGAGAGAGCTTTCTCATCAGCAGCCATATTGGACACAGAGTCACAAGGAGTTTGTGTGATTCCTCATCAACACCATGTTCCTTAGATTGTCCTAATATGGACACCATGCAGAGTATGAAGTGTACAGGAACTGTGTGTGGTTTAGAGGTAGGCATCAGACAGTCTGTGGTGTGAGGAATGAGGGAACACAGAAATATGATGAGTTGATGATGAGACAAGATAAATTACCTGTGGCTATTTGGACAGGTGTCGGTCATGTCTCACTCACATCCTCCTCTATTGCTCTCTGTCTCCCTCTCTTTCTCTCTGCCAGTCTTTCTCTCACTTTCTCTTAAGTTAGAGATAAGCTTAGAAATAATTATGAATGGAAAAACTATTTGGAATACCATTAACATTATTATGAGTCAGCTTTGTATCCTGAAATAACTGTATATGCATTCAGTTCATCACATTACACCTTCCTGTCTCTCTCTCTGTCCTCTCGCTCTCTCTCTCTCCCAAGGATCTGGGATCTGTCTTTAGATGTCATGAAATATAAAACAGTCCTTATCATTTACAACTGCCACTGTCCTTCATGTCTGTTAAAATATGTATCAGCACTTATTGGTAAGACAACTCTCTCATTCTCTGTTTCTCTGTTTCAACTTATTTCTCTCCCTTTTCAGGAAATCTCAGATCTCTTCAACATTGTCTGCATCCCAAATGGCAACCTATTCCCTACATAGTGTACTACTTTTGACTAGGGCCACTAGGGCAAAATGAGTGCACTATATAGGGATTAGGGTGCAGCAGGGTGCCATTTGGAATGCACCCATTGACATTTCAAGGGGAGACAGACAAGGTATCTTTCGCGTTCGTCATGTGATACAATTGGTGCCGTTGTCCAACAGGAAAAGCACTTTGTGTGTGTGTGTGTGTGTGTGTCATGAATACCCCGCTAGAGCTAAGGGTAGGCAGGCTGCATCCTGTTAGACAGACCATTGTGACCGCTCTACGCGAGTATGGAGAGGGTAGGATGTTGACAAACCACTGGGCACAAAATGGTTGAATGAACGTTGTTTCAATGTCATTTGTCAACGTATTGTAACGTGGAATCTATGTGGAAAATACATTGGATTTGAAAAAAAGTTATTAATGTCAACTGTTGTTTTGAGGGTAACATTTCAACCACAGGATTTTGTCATCATGGTAACCAATTTTCAACATAGACAACCCTTATATAAAATATGTTGGATTTGTACCTTTGAAAAAATGTCAGATCTTCAACAGTACAACACTGTCAGAAAAATAAACTATGGCCTGGGCAGCACCTCCTACTAGAGATGTCTATCCTCATCCATTTGATCTCCCATCCAGAGTTTCAACCAAGCCCAGCTTTTATATTTGTCACTGACTATTACCAATGTGCTATCATGAGAATGATAATTGAAAGATCGCATAATAACTAAATATATCGACGTTTCTATTTCCAAAGGAAAGTTTTAACAGGGCAATGAAATGTAAGCATACTTTATAAATCATATATCATTAATGATACTATTTATGCCTATATATAGTATTTGAGGAGTCATCAACAGCCATGGGTTTAAATTAGACCCGGTTCAACTAAAAATAGACAATACGTATAGGCCCAGGGTTTTCAGCTTTGGTTGATTTCAAATTCAATCTTCCAGTTAACAACTAATATGTTGGATTGACATCTCCATCTGAACCAAAAAAGTAAGTTAAAGAATAGGAATTAACAAGTCAAACTTGATTTATAGTGCATTTATCAAGACAGCGATGTCACCTCTCCCCCTCCTGTTTGCACTGGCACTTGAACCCCTTGGAGAAAGAATGAGACAGGACCCAAACATAACAGGTATCAGTATTAGTAAACATGAATATAAACTAAAGTTATTTGCACGCAATCTCCTGATACAGTATACATGACCAATATTGAAAACTCAACTCCCACCTTTCTAAAAAATATTTTCAGAATACTGTAAAATCTCAGGATATGAAATGAAAGTGGGAACAAATGAAATAATGGCAATAATGACAAGAAAACAACTACGTCAATCCTTAAGTGGACCACAAAAAATACTAAATACTTCAAGTGACAATAAACAACAAATATATAAAGATAACTTTATTCCATTACTCAAACTCAAACTCAAACTTTTCAAGCAGATCTAATTAAATGGAACAATATTCAAATAAATCTTAGAATAAACCTCTTCAGAATGGCCTGGCTCCCAAAGTCTTTGTATTTATTTTCGGTAATACCAATCAGGGGCGCAACTTTGGTTTTAGAAGTTGGGGTGGGGCATAATTATTATAATTATTTTTAATCCAGTCGGATAAACACTCCAAACAGCCTACCCGACCGCTCAGAGGCGTCTGCATGGTCCTAAAGCACACCGTAGCCTCGTTTTGTATTACATTCCAATTATAAAACTGGGGGGGACAAAAATTACTTAAGTTTTGGACTGACTAATGTAAATGCTTTCCAAAATATGACATTTAAAAGTTACATATTACAAAATGTATATTTGAAATATTTTGGACATTAGAGTAATCTTGAGGGAATCGTATTTGAGTCAGATAAGGATGTTCATATGAAGATATGCAAAGCCTTGCAGAGAGCATATCCAACTGACAATTAGAACCAAGATGTAAAAGACTAATTCAATATTATTTTGAAGTTTTATTTGATGTAGTCCTATTCTATAACTTAGATTTTCAGTTGAGATGGAGAAGTAAATCCAACATATCAAATCAAAACTTGAAATGCATTTTAAATACAGTTTGATTTAGTCCTATTCTTTAACTAAGATTTTTGGTTGAGAAGGAGACATGAATCCAACATAGAAATGATTAATTTGTAGACAAACTGGAATTAAAGCCAGACTAAGTCAGTGGCTCAAAAGATACATCTCCTTCAAATGTTGATATTTGGTTGTGTCGAAAACCAAACACAATTCAATATAATTTTGCAAACAGTAAATAGCCTAAAGTTAAGAAAATCCTAAATGGAACAGTATTCATTCAACTTTAAAATAACACAAAGTATATTGCCACATTTTGAAGTTACTGTAAATGTCTTCTAATGTAATCATGGAAAGTCTGCATGTTCAAGATAGCATGCTAAGGTCGCAGGTCTGTGGAGATCTTCACAATTGCTATTATAATCTGCACAGAATCTCAAAAAGCATTGATCCCTTGCACTATGTACTTTTAATGTAATCTCAACTGCAATCCAGGTTATTTGGTTGCGCTATTAGATGAAGCACGGTGATAAAACATTAAGTTGTTGTTTAAATACTAAATATCTGACATTGTTGTGGAAGGACCACCAGAGGGCAGGCTGGGCTCATGGATAGTAGCCCAACAAGGCATGGGAGACAAGGTAACCAGAGGCAATTAAGCACAGCTGACGGTACTAATGACATACTCTCCTTCCCCTATAAGAGAGAGAATGGAACCAGCAGAGAGGGGGGGAAACTATCCAGAAAACTATCCAGGAAGAACCACTAAGACGGTGACAATCCCGTGACTTTTTGTTGTAGTTTAAAGATTATCCTATTGTGTTCCTGTTTCATCGGGAGAAGAAGATTTATGTTTTTTCCTTAGAAGATTTTCATTGATTATGTTGGAGTGTTTGTGTTGACCAAATGCCCTCAATAGAGAACTGTGTTCAATCAAGAAAACCTACTCCTGACTCGTTTATTCCACCTTCCCGCTTTAGAGTGACGCCCAATTACTTGGTCCGCTCACATTGGTGGAGGATGCGGGCACTAGGTGGACGAGTGACACAAGGATAAGTGAGTAAATCAAGATTCTTCCAGTAGACCCGGAGGAACCATTCAAGAACGATGGATAACGCCCTACTACAACAATTGATCACTGCACAGCAGACAACCATAGAACTCCTGCAACAACAGCTGAGCCGACGAGAAGAACCTAGAGTTAAGCCAAGAGCGGCTGCTCACGCCATCTTACCTCGTCTCTCCAAGGAGGATGATATTGAGGCCTTCCTCATGACCTTCGAAAGGACGGCCACCTTGGAAGAGTGGCCGCCCACAGAATGGGCGAGCGCATTAGCCCCTCTTTTGACCGCGGTGGCTCAGGAAGCCTATTTTGACCTGGATTCCCGCGAAGCTGAGGACTATGGGCAACTAAAAACCGAGATCCTGTCCCGGTACCAGCTGACTGCCAGAGATAGGGCTGTAAAGTTCCATCAATGGACCTATACAGCTGATCAACCCGTCTGTGCCCAGATCTTCGCATTAATA
This sequence comes from Oncorhynchus kisutch, assembly GCF_002021735.2. NCBI lineage: Eukaryota > Metazoa > Chordata > Actinopteri > Salmoniformes > Salmonidae > Oncorhynchus > Oncorhynchus kisutch. The sequence continues at coordinate 29,182,944 of NC_034198.2, read as the reverse complement.
CGACTGACGAAACAGTGGCTAGAACCTGGAAAAGGAGTAGGACATGTGATAGAGACTCTCGTAGTGGACAAGATATTGAGAGAATTGCCCAGTGACTTAAAAAGGGTTGTGGGGCAAGCCAACCCGTTGTCAGCCGACGACATAGCCCAGGCGGTGGAAACATATCGGTCTACAGGGGAGTTGTTAAAAAGTGACAAGGAGGAACGGAAGGAGTCTTCCAATCCCGTACCACGACTCACCCCGGCGCGCCCGCCACCGAAACGTCCAAGCCCCCCCCGGAGGTGGGAGAAGTCAGCCACCACACAGCAGGGTCGGTGTTATAAATGTCAGTCTCCCAACCATTATGCCCCACAATGTCCTAGCAAGGATGAGCCCATGGTCACGGAGTCATCACTGCCTACCCCCACACATCCCGTTTTGAGGGGGCAGGATCAACACTGTTGGTTAGCAGAGATAGCCCCAGCCTCAGAGATTCCGGTGCGAGTCGAAGGACAAGATGTGGTAGCTATTCTCGACTCGGGAAGTATGGTTACGTTAGTAGAGGAGCGGATGGTGACCTCCGCAACACTGCTACCAGACAAAGTAGCCGTATCCTGTATCCATGGAGACACCCACTATTACCCCACTGTGAATCTGCCTATTCTCACTCCAAAAGGAAGGTGTACAGTCAGGGCAGGGAAAGTGCCCCAGCTGAAGGTGCCATTATTGATCGGGAGAGACTGTCCCCTATATAAGGAGCTTCGGCAGATGACGTTATGCACGGAAAGAAGGGGGACAGGAAAGAAGAGGAAATCCAACCCCGAGGTAGTAGTCCTACAAGGAGACGTAGCCGCGTCCTCGTCCTCGTCCTCTGCAGCAGAGGAAGAAATAGCGACCCAAAGTTTACGACAGATATTCCAGGAAACCACTGATGAAGACACATGTGAAGGGTTATACACAAGGCAGGAAGGAAGGAGCAACCAGGCGCTAAGGGATATATTTGAAGCTCCATCCGAGGAGGGAACCTGGAAGGGATTCTCCTCGGTCACCCCTGATGGGGATGTGGAACATCCTCCACATCCCTCTACCGAGGTCGACCTGCCCCAGGAATTAAAGGGACAGTTCGGCACCTCGCAGCATAGAGACCCAGACCTAAGGGAGGACATGAGGAAGGTGAAGGTGATCGACGGGAGGAACGTTGACGGATCAGGTGAGCCCCCTCTTCCTTACTATGCAATCAGGCGGGGTCTCTTATACTGGGTCGTACGACGAAGGGGGGAAAACCAGGAATTACTAATGGTGCCTAGGCCATACAGGGATACAGTTCTACAGTTAGCCCATTCCCACATCCTAGGAGGACACCTGGCACGAGACAAGACTATTGCCAGAATCATGCAGAGATTCTATTGGCCCCGGGTCACCCGGGATGTGGCCAGGTATTGTAGGACGTGTGATCAATGTCAACGTACAGCCCCACGGCCACACCTACGTAACCCTTTGATTCCTCTCCCCATCATAGAGACTCCCTTTGAACGCATAGCTATGGACCTCGTAGGACCCCTCCCAAAATCCGCCAGAGGACACGAGTACATCCTAGTGGTTATAGATTACGCTACCAAGTTCCCGGAGGCCATACCCCTGCGTAACATGTCGTCAAAGGCAATTGCCAAGGATTTATTCCTGATGTTCTCTCGTGTGGGCCTCCCCAAGACTATCTTAACCGATCAAGGAACCCCGTTCATGTCCCGGTTGATGAAGGACTTGTGTCGGTTATATCAGGTTCAACAGATACGTACAAGCATATTCCACCCTCAAACAGACGGGTTGTGTGAACGCTTGAACAAAACGATTAAAAGCATGTTAAGAAGAGTGGTGTCCCGAGACGGGAAAAACTGGGACATGCTTCTCCCACACTTAATGTTTGCCCTGTGAGAAGTACCCCAGGCATCCACTGGATTCTCTCTGTTTGAATTGCTCTATGGCAGACCCTGTCGAGGAATCCTCGACTTAGCCAAGGAGACCTGGGAGAACCAACCATGCCCCTTTCGATCCACAATAGAACACGTTACCCTGATGAGAGACCGCCTGTCAGCAGTGTGGCCCATAGTCAAGGAGCATATGGAGAAGGCCCAAAGGACCCAAGGCCGGGCCTATGATAAGTCCGCGACCCCCCGTGAGTTCACCGTGGGAGAGAAAGTGATGGTGCTTGTGCCCACGGCCGAACATCGCTTGCTGGCGCAGTGGAGGGGGCCCTACGAGGTAATGAAAAGGGTCTCACCGGTCAATTACCTCATCAAGCAACCTGACAGGAGGAAAAAGGTCCAACTCTATCACATAAACCTGCTGAAGACGTACCATGGACGAGAGGAGGAGGTGGCTTTGATGGCCCTGGAGGGCAAAGGAAAAGAGGAGGCTCTACCTCAGGTGCGCCGTGGCCAAACTCTCCTATCGGAGCAGTCAAGACAGCTAGACAAGCTGATTATGAACTTCGGTCGAATATTCTCTCCATTCCCAGGACAAACAGATGTCCTGTTCCACCATATCCACACTGAACCTGGCAAGAAGGTGCATATCCGCCCTTACAGGATTCCTGAGGCTCGCCGAGTCATCGCTAAGAAAGAGGTGAGGGAGATGTTGAGGATGGGCGTGATCGAGCCCTCGACGAGTGAGTGGTCCAGTCCCATAGTCCTGGTCCACAAATCCGATGGTAGTATGAGACTCTGCAACGACTTTAGGGGCGTGAATGCCATCTCTACATTCGATGCGTATCCCATGCCCCGTGTGGATGAACTCTTGGAGCGCTTAGGAAAGGCCAAGTTGCTAAAAGATGGCCTGTGTTCTGATCCCGTTCTACAGGCTCCGGACTTCTCACAAGAGTTCATTGTGCAGGTCGACGCCTCGGATACAGGGCTCGGGGCCGTACTAGCTCAGGGTAAAGGTGAAGCAGAGAAGCCGATTCTCTTCATTAGTAGGAAGCTCAGCGATCGGGAACAGAGGTATGCGACCGTAGAGAAAGAGGCCTTAGCCATCAAGTGGGCCCTCGATTATCTCCGGTACTACCTACTGGGTCGGAGGTTTGCATTAGTTACTGACCATGCGCCCCTCACGTGGATGGCTGGTAAGAGAAACAATAACAACAGAATAGCCAGATGGTTTTTGTCTTTACAACCGTTCTCTTTCCATGTCATCCACAGGGCCGGATCGAGGAACGGGAATGCAGACGCGCTGTCCCGACGCGACCAAGACCAAGTCTGGCGCCCGACCCTCCGGTTCGGTCCTGGGGGGGAAGGTATGTGGAAGGACCACCAGAGGGCAGGCTGGGCTCATGGATAGTAGCCCAACAAGGCATGGGAGACAAGGTAACCAGAGGCAATTAAGCACAGCTGACGGTACTAATGACATACTCTCCTTCCCCTATAAGAGAGAGAATGGAACCAGCAGAGAGGGGGGGAAACTATCTCTGGAAGATGGCCACCGAGAGAGAGGAGCTATCCAGGAAGAACCACTAAGACGGTGACAATCCCGTGACTTTTGATGTAGTTTAAAGATAATCCTATTGTGTTCCTGTTTCATCGGGAGAAGAAGATGTATGTTTTTTCCTTAGAAGATTTTCATTGATTATGTTGGAGTGTTTGTGTTGACCAAATGCCCTCAATAGAGAACTGTGTTCAATCAAGAAAACCTACTCCTGACTCGTTTATTCCACCTTCCCGCTTTAGAGTGACGCCCAATTACTTGGTCCGCTCACATTGTATTCCCATTTGTACTTGGTTGTGCTTTCAGATGGTTGAAATCTTAGATGATGACAACACATTGGGTGTTCCAGAAACTTCTCGCTGTCTTTTTGAGTGGGTGATTAAAGGTTGAACGTAGGTGTCACAATAAGCGCCGTATGCAGCAACCTGTAACTCAAGTTCTTCCCCCTACCGGTGACCCTACTGTGTCTTAAAAGAGACAGCTCAGACATTGTAACGTTTTGGTAATAGGATGATGGAAATGGCTGAGGCAGTGCGGAGTCTAAGAGAAGGCGTGTGGAGTGTCTGTGTGATGTACTGGCTTCACAAACAGATGCTAGGTGGGTTTCAGGCTTACAGCATCAGAGCCATCAATTAGTACAACTGATTAAATCTCCCTGCATTGTGCTTGATATAATGAAGAAGTGAACAGAAGAGAATGAGGAAGTTCTATGTAAATGTTTAACACACTGAAAAGACAGGAATATAGATGATAAATGATGACTTCATGACATACAATATAAGCTTGATGCCGTCAAAACAAAGTAAATGGAATAAATTCTACTTAAGGGGAGAGCAGGAGTAAACAGAAGGAGTGAAGAACAATATGGGGTAAAATACAGAAATATGGAGGACATATGTTGTCTGTAAAATCCATAAGTTTCCTGTCAGATACATTATACTTATTATAATACACCTGTCAATTGCCTGTAAATGGTCTGTATTCAGGCCTAACGACATGTCCGTCTGCATGATGACACTTACTGTGCACTTGCCTACCTGCAGCCCCTTCCCCCTCTTGCCAAGACCCTTCCCCCTCTAGCCAAGACCCTTCCCCCTCTAGCCAAGACCCTTCCCCCTCTAGCCAAGACCCTTCCCCCTCTAGCCAAACCCCTTCCCCCTCTAGCCAAACCCCTTTCCCCCCTCTAGCCAAACCCCTTTCCCCCCTCTAGCCAAACCCCTTTCCCCCCTAGCTAGCCCCTTCCCCCTCTAGCTAAACCCCTTCCCCCTCTAGCTAAACCCCTTCCCCCTCTAGCTAAGCCCCTTCCCCCTCTAGCTAAACCCCTTCCCCCTCTAGCTAAACCCCTTCCCCCTCTAGCTAAGCCACAGCTAAATGGACCTTTAATAAAGAAAGAGAAACTGCATGGCAGATTTAAGGCATGGCAAATTAAAACCCAGACTGCGCCTATCGGTTGAAAGCTAAATTGTAATTACTCAATTCAGGTTAGTTAATGTCAGGGCCCAGGCATACTAAAGATAATTCGGCTGGGCTGTTCATCTTGTAGGGGGTGGAGGGGTAGTGGTGTGTGTGTGTGTGTGTGTGTGTGTGTGTGTGTGTGTGTGTGTGTGTGTGTGTGTGTGTGTGTGTGTGTGTGTGTGTGTGTGTGTGTGTTGAGCGCTAGCTGGCGATTCCGTAACAATCAAGCCAGTAATTACCAGCGGGGATCCAGCCAAGCGAGAATGGAGAGACCCAATGTCATTAACTTGCCTACCGTTCACCTCGGGAAACATGGAGGGGGATGGTTGTCATTATTTTCTATTATTCAGGAGAACAGCAGCACAATTTGCTACTGAATGAGCAAGATATACGCATTACACACACACACGCACAAACACACCTTTGTCTGATGGCCCAGCCACCCGGCTGAAGCACCCAGTCTCGCCGCAGGAGTGTGTGTAAGACAGCTGCACCTTGGTGTGGTAAAAGGGACCAGGGCAAGAGACTAATATGGCTTGAAGAATCACACTAAATTCATTATGGTCGCTAATGCCTCCATGACATTAATAATACATCCTCAGTGGTTTGCTAAAGGAAAGGGATGTAAAGGATAGAAATGGATGAAAGGATAAAATAACTGAATGGTTGAATGTGTTGGAGTACATTTACGTCGGTTGGTAGAAAATCCTACCAGCTCTCACCTCAGAATTAGACGTTCATCCATGTTTCTCAAACTTCAAATTTCAAAGTTGTTCCAAATGTCAAGTTTCAAAGTGTTTAAGGTTCAGTTTAGACATTAACTCTGAATTTTAAGGTGAGGGTTAAGTTCAGGCATATGCTTTCAAGGTAAGGAAACGAACATCTAAATATGTAAAATTCCCAACAATCCTTGAGGTTTCCCCTGGAAGTTGTGCTAAACATCCTTCCTTCCTTCCTGTTGTGTCTCCAGCGCATCACACAGGTGTCTGATGCAGAGCCAGGGGGTGCCTTGGCAGGCAGTGGTGCATCATGGGTATACCTGGACCCACTCTGGGTGTAGGTAATCCAAGTTCACCCATATCAAAGAGAATGATTTATTTGTAGAGCAGCACTGGGAGACAGACAGACAGACAGACAGACAGACAGACAGACAGACAGACAGACAGACAGACAGACAGACAGACAGACAGACAGACAGGACAGACAGACAGACAGACAGACAGACAGACAGACAGACAGACAGACAGACAGACAGACAGACAGACAGACAGACAGACAGACAGACAGACAGACAGACAGACAGACAGACAGACAGACAGACAGACAGACAGACAGACAGACAGACAGACAGACAGACAGACAGACGAAAAGAGAGAGAGGGGTTGGCTGGCTGGTATAGCTTGGAGAGATGATAGAGAGAGAAGGATAGAGTGAGCCAGAGGTTTAAATAAATAAAGATCTTTCCAGAAACAGTATCAACCACCACGCACCAAGTAATTTAATCCCTGGACAAGTTTCCCTACGTCCCAAAATCATCCTTCAAATGGCACCATATTCCCTACAAAGTGCACTACTTTTGACCAGCCCTATAGCATTAGAGACGCAGACTTTGTGATAGTTTTTTTTATCTTTAAAATCCTTCAAAGGAATACTCCCAATGGGCCTCTCAGAACAGAGCTGTGCCTTCCGGTCCGCTCTGTCTCTAAAATAGTCAACTGATTCTAGATGATAACTATGTGTGTGTGTGTGTGGCTTGTCTGGTCCCATCTGCGTCCCGCCTCTTTGGGACCAGACCACTCCTGGGACTAACTTACCCCTGTGTTCCAGAGCCTAGCTTGTTGTCATGGCAACTGAGGACTGAGAGGGTAGGCAATTGTTTCTACCTTTAAAAAACCTGTCATCAACTCGATTGTACTAGCACAGACACACACAGACAGGCAGACTCAAAGCTTTGCACCCATATGACTGTCCATCTGTCTGTCTGGGTGGCTGGCCTTCCTGTTCTGCAATATCTACCACTGATACTTGTCAACTGGGAACAACGGGTAATTCTAGTTTTATTTGTTGCTTTTCAACCTTCTGACTGATTGTTTAAAGAGGGTTTACATTATTAATTACATCTAAAAATGATCAATTTTATCAAAATGATAAAATGACCAGGGTGGGGGGGGGGGGGTTGGGAGGTGTATGTTTTTGCATTTGTGGAGATCCTTGTGAATGTGCTTGTCATTCAGGTTTGCCAATAGTCCTATTCATTCAATCTGAGAGATTGGAAAATTATGGAGAAGTTTTAGCAGAGCCCTACTGACACCTGGTGGTCATTCTGACCATATTTGCAGGGTTACCTCAAAGCAAAGACACAATCTTAATGACTATGGTCAGATCAATCAAATCAAATTGTATTGGTCACATACACATGGTTAGCAGATCTTGTTCGGAATGCAGCGAAATGCTTGTGTTTCTAATCCCGACAATGCAGAATATCTAACATGTAGTCTAACAATTCTGCACAACTATTTAATACACACAAATCTAGATAAAGGAATGGAATAAGAGTATATACATATATACATATATATATATGGATGGGTAATGACAGAGTGGCATAGGCAAGATGCAATAGATGGCATAAAATACAGTATATACATATGAGAAGAGTAATTAAAGATATGTAAACATCATTATTAGAGTGGCATTATTAAAATGACTAGTGATCCATTTATTAAAGTTGCCAATGATTTCAAGTCTGTATGAGGGCAGCAGCCTCTCTGTGTTAGTGATGGCTGTTTATCATTCTGATGGCCTTGAGATAGAAGCTGTTTTTCAGTCTCGGTCCCAGCTTTGATGCACTTGTACTGACCTCGCCTTCTGGATGGTAAACGGGGTGAACAGGCAGTCATTTGGGTGGTTGTTGTCCTTGATCTTTTTGGCCTTCTAGTGACATCAGGTGGTGTAGGTATCCTGGAGGGCAGGTAGTTTGCCTCCGGTGATGCGTTGTGCAGACCGCAACACCCTCTGGAGAGCCTTGCGTTTGAGGGGGGTGCAGTTGCCATACTAAGCAGTGAAACAGCCCAACAGGAGGCTCTCAATTGTGCATCTGTAAAAGTTTGTGAGGGTTTACCTTCTCCACTGCTCTCCCATCGATGTGGTTAGGTGGGTGCTCCCTCTGCTGTTTCCTAAAGTCCACAATCATCTCCTTTGTTATGTTGACGTTGAGTGGGAGGTTGTTTTCCTGACACCACACTCAGAGTGCCCTCATTTCCCCCCTGTAGGCTGTCTCGTCATTGTTGGTAATCAAGCCTGGAGGCGTGCATGGTCACGTAGTCATGGGTGAACAGGGGGTATAGGAGGGGAATGAGCACGCACCCTTGTGGGGCCCCAGTGTTGAGGATCAGTGGAGTGGAGATGTTGTTTCCTACCTTCACCACCTGGGGGCAGCCCATCAGGAAGTCCAGGACCCAATTGTACAGGGGGTCTTGTTGGTGAAGCCATGCAATGATGTGGTGTTATACTCAAGTCCTGGAGGGCTGTGTGTCTGCTGTTTTTTTTTCTTTCAATTTGTGTTCAATTAAGATTCAGTATAATCAACCAGGTGAGGGGAATTCCTAACTACCCAACAAGCACATAACGTTCTGAGAACCATATGTTTCTTAAAGTTTGGTGAGAGTGTGGTTGTCCTTTGGTTATCATGCATACAACCTTCCCACAGCTTTCTTTGAATGGTGCAGGATAGTTGCTTGGCTTTTATTTATATTTTGCACATTCAAGAAACTTTACAAAAAAAACTGGCCGTTCCATTACTTTAACAGAATGTTTCCTAAATGTTCAAACATGGAAACATTTTATTTCACTTTGGTAATGTTTTAGGAACAATCTCCAACTGGTTTGACATTGTGAATGTTTTCAAAAGATCAGAGAATGTTAAAAACTACTTTCTTTAGTGGGAATTTCAGTACTTCAGCAGTACTTATGGTTCTATTTAAAGTAGTTCTCAAATTGTTCTAAGAATGTTAAGAAATCTTTCCATAAAAAACACAAGAAACATATACATTCAGATCTCAGAATCAACAAAACACTATCCTCCATCTTGTTACAGTCTGAAGTTTATATACACCTTAGGTCAGCTAGCATCATCACATTTTAAGAATGTGAAATGTCAGAATAATAGTAGAGAGAATGGTTTATTTCAGCTTTTATTTCTTTAATCACATTCCCAGTGGGTCAGAAGTTTACATACATTAAATTAATATTTGGCAGCATTGATTTTAAATTGTTTAACTTGGGTCAAACATTTCAGGTAGCCTTCCACAAGCTTCCCACAATAAGTTGGGTGAATTTTGGCCCATTCCTCCTGAAAGAGATGGAGGCGTACAAACCTGACTGTTACCCCTTGCTCACACACACTTTTTCAGTTCTGCCCACACATTTTCTATGAGATTGAGGTCAGGGCTTTGTGATGGCCACTCCAATACCTTGACGTTGTTGTCCTTAAGCTATTTTGCCACAAGTACGCTTGGGGAAGTACGCTTGGGGTCATTGTCCATTTGGAAGACCCATTTGCGACCAAGCTTTAACTGATGTCTTGAGATGTTGCTTCAATATATCCACATAATTTTCCATCCTCGTGGTGCCATCTATTTTGTGAAGCACACCAGTCCCTCCTACAGCAAAGCACCCCCACAACATGATGGCCAAACAGTTCTATTTTTGTTTCATTAGACCAGAGGACATTTCTCCAAAGAGTACGATCTTTGTCCCCATGTGCAGTTGCAAACCATAGTCTGGCTTTTATGGCGGTTTTGGAGCAGTGGCTTCTTCCTTGCTGAGCGGCCTTTCAGGTTATGTTGATATAGGACTCGTTTTACTGTGGATATAGATACTTTTGTACCCGCTTCCTCCAGCATCTTCACAAGGTCCTTTGCTGTTGTTCTGGGATTGATTTGCACTTTTCGATTTCTTTTGCTTGACATCATGAGAAAATCAAAAGAGACAATGAGTTTGAAGGTAGGCCTTGAAATACATCCACACCTCCAATAGGCTAATTGACATCATTCGAGTCTATCAGAAGCTTCTAAAGCCATGACAATATTATGGAATTTTCCAAGCTGTTTAAAGGCACAGTGCTTGTTTCCTTTGAAATGGGGTCTGTTTGAATAGACTAAAATTAACAGCTTTGTATGAGTAAAAATAAATCTCTTCTGTGAGGGTGCTGTGGGTGGTGAGATGGTTTGCGGCCCCTTTTTTTGGTAATTTCTTTCTTATTTCTTTGTCACCTGCTTGATTTAGGGTAAGTGCTTTATTTGAGTGGTTACATAGTCTACGTTGTACGGTGAGTTAGTTGCTTGGGTGGTATTTGTTTGGTGGGAGTGGGTATGGGATCTCACATGGAGAAGCTGTCCCTGTCTCTCCGCCACGGTTTAAGGTGTATGCCTGAGCCAAATGTGAGGGTGGAGGATTTTCTCCAGGTTGACTAAAAATCTTTCAACTGCTTCGTAATGTCATAAAGCAGTGGTTGTGTTTATGAAAACAGGAGCACCTTGTCAACTGGCAGGTTGAGACAGGTGTTACTCTAAATTAATGTTGTTTTTTCTACCAGCTCAGTCTTACGTCAGAATTAGATGTTCATCCATGTTTCTCAAACGTCAAATTCCTAAATTGTTCCAAATGTCAAATTTCAAGGTGTTTAAAGGTTAAGTTTAGGCATTAACTTCGAATTTTGAAGGTTAAGTTCAGGCATTAACTCCAAATGGTTAAGGTAATGGTTAGGGAAAAGCTTAAAACATTGAACGTTGGGTGAATGTTTGAGTTTTTTCCCCTAGTACTACACAGCTGATTCAAATAATCAAAGCTGGATGATTAGTTGATTATTTGTATCCGCTGTGTAGTGCTAAGAAACTAAATGTGCAGGAAATGCTAACTTAAAACAAAACCATCCCCACTGACACTGCCTTAGCAAAACCGAAACCTACTTGAAGGTAACAGCGCTCACTCTTGACATCCTCAGACATGAATGGATGTCGAATAATGTCTTTTATCACAACTGACCTGGCTGGGATTTTTTGCAATTTATGCCACTTTTCTCCACGGCTACTATATCCAACATTCATTCCTGATGGTGACCTGATGCGGTAGCTTGCACGGTACACGAAATGTGCCAGTCCCTCAGAGGTGATACTTGGATGTAAAAACCCACCAACAAAAACTTTAGACATTTAGTATCAGGTGAGGTATGAGAGGAAAGCCTACATGGTTTATGTGACCACAAGTAGTCTGAAGTGTTTTGATTGTGGGGAGATTGGATATGAGCGGCATGCACGCTCGCACAGGGAGCGGGGCACTGATGGATTCTTTGCCTCGTCTGGCTCCAGATCTGAGAGTGGGCCGCTGACTCCTAGGCTGATACACCCGTCTCAGAAACAACAGAGAATGATGAGCCCAGTGTAATTACAGATACACAGGGTGAAGTGCCCAGTGTAATTACAGACATGCAGGGTGATGGAGGGGAGGAGTTGTAGGCAGTGGGGAGGGGCCAGGCGACTCCAGATTCCATGGAGCTGCTCGATTAGGATGGCGCAATGTAGTAAGAGAGTGATACGCTGTCAGACATCCCTGTCAATGTAAGGGGGGGGGGGGGGGGGGGGGGGGAGACTGGATCTTTACACACTACAGTAGATAGGAACTGGGAGGAAGCTCATTCACAGTCGGACATGGCCTTAACCAATATGTTGAAACAGTATGGGCTAGTAGATGTGTGGAGGGACAGAAATCAGGGAGGCCGGAGCTATGCATGGGTGGATAGGATCTGTCATTAAGGGGAGCTGTAACAGGGTTTTGGACTACCAGATCTGTCATAGCAGCTTCTCAGGCCATCACATGATAACAGTTGAGTATAGCTTGTCAGTTGTACCTCATCTGAGGTCTTACTGGAACTTTAGTGCTAAATTATTGCATGATGCCTCTTTTTGTGAGGGGTTCTGTGTTTTTTGGAAAAAGTTGGAAAGGGAGGAAAGTTAAGATTGAGAACCTTAGACAATGGTGGGAGGTTGGGAAAACACAAGGGAGTTTTTCCACCAGTACTCTGCCCATTGGACAGCTAGGATAGGGTCTACTTTTCAGACGTGCAGGATATTAGAAACATTTAGAACAGCCTTATTGGGCAGCACGACTCAGGGTCAGAGAGGGAGTTGAATGCTAAGGAGACGCAGCTGGGGTCTTTTTTACAGGTGCACTCATTAGAGCACGGATGGCTACCCTGACGGACATGGATGCCCTGAGTGTGTTCTTCAACATGGAGAGTAAAGGTGTGCCGAGTAGTCGAACAAAATGAGTATCGTAACAGATACAGTATTTTTAACAGTATTTTTTGATCAGAGTATTTTTGGTAATTATCCATGATCAGAAAAAAAAGAAATGTTTGAGTGTCAACATGCATCTTTCTCATGTCAAGTGAGGGGGTCACACAATGCAAATAGTCCGGGTAGCCATTTGATTACCTGCCTTTTTGTCCTAGACTTGGCACTCCACTACCGCTTGCGGTGGACAATTTGACAATCTGTAGGGCCTTCCTCTGACACCGCCTGGTATAGAGGTCCTGGATGGCAGGCAGCTTAGCCCCAGTGATGTACTGGGCCATACACACTACCCTCTAGTGTCTTGCGGTCAGAGGCCGAGCAATTGTCGTACCGGGCAGTGATGCAACCGGTCAGGATGCTCTCGATGTTGCAGCTGTAGAACTTTGAGGATCTCAGGACCCCTGCCAAATCTTTTCAGTCTCCTGAGGGGGAATAGGCTTTGTCGTGCCCTCTTAATGGTCTTGGTGTGTCTGGACCATTCTAGTTTGTGGACACCAAGGAACTTGAAGCTCTCAACCTGCTCCACTACAGCCCTGTCAATGAGAATGGGGGTGTGCTCTGTCCTCCTTTTCCTGTAGTCCACAATCATCTCCTTAGTCTTGGTTACGTTGAGGGATATGTTGTTATTCTGGCACCACCCATCCAGGTTTCTGACCTCCTCCCTATAGGCTGTCTCGTCGTTGATCAGGCCTACCACTGTTGTCATCTGCAAACTTAATGATGGTGTTGGAGTCGTGCCTAGCCATGCAGTTGTGGGTTAACAGGGAGTACAGGAGGGGACTGAGAATGCACCCCTGGGGGGCTCCAGTGTTGAGGATCAGCGTGGCAGATGCGTTTCTACCTACCCTCACCACCCAATTTCCGGATATGATTACGAATAAGAGTATGGTCAAGTCGGCTCACCCCTAATGGAGAGGAAGTCGGCGCAGCAGAAGCTCCATCTACGGCGTCCTTCAGAGGCTCACACATCGAACCAGCAGAGAAGAGGATTTCTATGGTTTCCTACACAGAACTCTATGATCCTACACTGATCCTCAGGGTGCTCAGGAGATTCTACAGGGGCTGCCTAAGCTCGGGCCTGAGAAGAGTGCTGGGCTGGATGGTGATCTTTCGTTTCAAGAACTAACAGTGGCTGTGCAGCAGCTCTCCCAAGGCCGTGCACCGTGGGTCAATGGACTGACAGCTGAGTTATAAACGTTTCTGGGGTCTATTGGGGAGGGACCTTTGAGGTCTTTGTGAGACCTTTGAGAACTCTATACTACCAATCAGCTGCCAGCGGACAGTGCTGTCACTACTGCCAAAGAAGGGGGGCTTAGCTCTATTGTTAATCTGGAGGCTGTTGTCCTTGCTCTGCTTGGATTACAAAATACTATCCAAGTGTTAGACAAATCAGCTGAAAGGTTGTTTGAACACAATAGTTCACAGGGACCAGGCATACCGTGTGCTTCTGTGGACAATAATGGACAACTTGTTTCTTCTGAGAGAAGTGATAGACATTACTAGGATGTATGATCAGGATCGGGGACTCATTTCGATAGGTCAAGAAAAAGCTTTTGATAGTGTGTCATGCATATCTGTTTAGGACCATGGAAGTATTTCGCCTGGGTAGTGGGTTTAGATCATGGGTCAAGTGATTGTACCGTGGGGCTTCTATTACGGTAAAAGTGGAAGGTGGGCTGAGCCGGCAAGTCCCAGATAGGTGAGCGATTAGGCAGAAGTGTCCACTCTCGGATCAGCTCTACTGTTTAGCCATAGAACCCCTGCTGTGTAGGCTGATGGAGATGCTGCAGGGGTTGTCAGTTCCAGGGGCAGTAGGTGGGGAGTCGGTTTCAATGTCAGCTTATGCTGATGATGTAACAGTGTTTGTTAGAGGGGAGGGAGATGTAGAAGAGGTTAGCAGGACTTTAGTGTTGTTTGAGGGGGCAGCATCAGCTAAGGTGAACTTGGAGAAGAGTGAGGGTCTGATTATGGGGAGATGTGTCAGAGCTGGACCATCTAACCACAAATGACACTGACCTAGCGCTGCTGCAGGGGAACATCAGGAGGGTGAGGGAATTATCCTATCATTTAAGATTCCGGAGCTGGGGGCCTTTTGCACAGTACAGCTCTGTACGCAGTGGCTGTGAAGGTGGCTCAGAAAGACCATCTGCATGGGCTGAGGGAAACGGCGTGGCCGGGGTGGTTGGGCCCAGGCTCTTCTCTGAGAGGATTTTGGAACTCCCTATATAAGCCTGCCATATAGAAGTGTATTGCTGATCTATTGTGGAGGATTATTCACGGGAAGTTGCTGTCTGTTCTGTGGGGAGGAGGAAACCAAAAATTGGAGGATGGGAGACCCACGGTATAGGCGCGTAACGCACAGAGGCGACAAAGTGTCTTTCAAAAATAGACAAAAATAGACAAATTATTTTAACCTAAGCATTTAATAAAGACATTTATAATACAAAATTATGGGGAATGGGAATGAGAGGGCTACTTACACCGTGTGGGAAAGGGACCACAGCAGTGACTGAATGGTATGAGGCATGAATTGAGGTGTTCAGAGGCTTGACCAGTGCAGGACAGGATTTGACTGGAAAGACAAAACAATACCACAACACACTAGACAGTCAGACAAAAAAAAGAGCTAAGAAATAGTTAGTCCAAGCAAGGAGTAAAATCATTTATGTGTAATAATGTGACTGTATATGTGTCTGACTCCACATACAGGAATGAGAGAATGTATAGGGATACTCAGTGCTTGAAAGGGAAACATTCAATGTGCCAGTGGATGAGAAGTGGCTTCAGTTCAGGTCAGGAGAAAGTTAAAAGGTAGGTGGAGTGGAGTAGTCATCACAATCAAGGAACAGAAGGGGACTTAGCTGTAAATACAAATAGCAGACACATTCCATTACTGCTGTGCCATCGTAGGTTTGGACAACGAGTTTCCATGAAGTTAAACTCAGACATCTCAAAATTCACGAAGTCAAACAGACTGCGCATCTCACCCACTTGACACATCAAAGCAGCCCAAAAACCATTCCTGAATAAAGCCCTGATCATTCACATACAATTGAAGTCGGAAGTCTACATACACCTTAGCCAAATACATTTAAACTCAATTTTTCACAATTCCTGACTTTTAATCCTAGTAAAAATTCCCTGTCTTGGGTCAGTTAGGATCACCACTTTATTTTAAGAATGTGAAATGTCAGAATAATAGCAGGCAGGGATTTATTTCAGCTTTTATTTCTTTCATCACATTCCCAGTGGGTCAGAAATGTACATACACTCAATTCGTATTTGGTAGCATTGCCTTTAAATTGTTTAACTTGGGTCAAACATTTCAGGTAGCCTTCCACAAGCTTCCCACAATAAGTTGGGTGAATTTTGGCCCATTCCTCCTGACAGAGCTGGTGTAACAGTCAGGTTTGTAGGCCTCCTTGCTCGCACAAGCTTTTTCAGTTCTGCCAACACATTTTCTACATGATTGAGGTCAGGGCTTTGTGATGGCCACTCCAATACCTTGACTTTGTCCTTCTTAAGCCATTTTGCCACAACTTTGGAAGTTTGCTTGGAGTCATTGTCCATTTCGAAGACCCATTTGCGACCAAGCTTTAACTTCCTGACTGACGTCTTGAGATGTTCAGTCAATATATCCACAATTTTCCATCCTCATGATGCCATCTATTTTGTGAAGTGCACCCGCCCTCCTGCAGCAAAGCACCCCCACAACATGATGCTGACACATCCGTGCTTCACGGTTGGGATGGTGATCTTCAGCTTGCAAGCATCCCCCTTTTCCCTCCAAACATAACAATGGTCATTATTGCCAAACAGTTACATTTAAAAAAAAAAATCATCAGACCAGAGTATACAAAATACAACCTTTGTCCCCATGTGCAGTTGCAAACTGTAGTCTGGCTTTTTTATGGCGGTCTTGGAGCAGTGGCTCCTTCCTTGCTGAGCGGCCTTTCAGGTTATGTCAATATAAGACTCGTTTTACTGTGGATATAGATACTTTTGTACCCGTTTCCTCCAACATTGCACTTTTCGCACCAAAGTACATTCATCTCTATGAGACAGAATGAGTCTCCTTCCTGAGCGGTATGAAGGCTGCGTGGTCCCATGGTGTTTATCCTTGCGTACTATTTTTTGTATAGATGAACGTGGTATCTTCAGGCATTTGGAAATTGCTCCCAAGGATGAACCAGACTTGGAGGTCTACAATTTTTCTGAGGTCTTGGCTGATTTATTTTGATTTCCCCATGATGTCAAGCAAAGAGGCACTGAGTTTGAAGGCAGGCCCTGAAATGCATCCACAGGTACACTTCCAATTGACTCAAATTATGTCAATTAGCCAATCAGAAGCTTTTCCAAGCTGTTTAAAGGCCCAGTCTGCTTAGTGTATGTAAACGTCTGACCCACTGGAATTGTGATACAGTGAATTATAAGTGAAATAATCTGTCTAAACAATTGTTGGGAAAATTACTTGTGTCATGCACAAAGTAGATGTCCTAACCAACTTGCCAAAACTATAGTTTGTTAACAAGAAATTTGTGGAGTAGTTGAAAAACGAGTTTTAATGACTCCAACCTAAGTGTATGTAAACTTCCGACTTCAACTGTACCTGATGATAACTGACAACTGCAAGCAGACTGGGGCACCATAGGTTCCAGAGTCGTGGGGCAATTTTTACCCCCTGGAGCCTGGAGTTTTTCCTTATATGTTAACCTAACTAGGAAAACTCTGGACCCTATAAGGTATGACAGTGATTCATTAGTTTTAAAAAGTTTTTATATGGGCTATGTTTTTCCTAATCAGGTCACATGATTTATTTTAAATCCTGAAAAAAACTCCTGGCCCTGAGGGGAATGAAAACTCTGTCAAACTGCAGCAACCTTATATTTGTTCATATAAATTATATTTATACTAGATTAGGAGGGGGATTTCCTCTACCCAGACACATAGACAACAACTGATAGACAATAGAACTCACAGGGCTGAGCTTGCTTTATGCAGGTTTGCATCACATCCGTCATTACTTTTGTTGATTCATTAATTACAGTTAATCATTATGGATTAAAAACGTATAGGCAGCCTAGCCAGTCCAATTTTGAATATAAACTCAATTTGATCACATTCACATGTTCTCCTGACACCAATGGAGTATTTACATAACGTTACCAATTAGTTTACCCTGACCAGCTGGGCAGGTTAGTAGCCTATAGTTGATCAGACTGAAAAAAATAGTATTGTTTTCATTCCATACAGCATGTCAGATTTCTAATGTTTGGGTGTAGCCTAGGCTGCTGCAACAGTTTTTGCTTGTGTCTGTCCGGAGTGATTATGCGTTATCATCTTTGCTAAATAAATACTGGAGGAAAATGGAAAGCCTACTTGAACGCACGCGTCAAACTCTCTCTTTAATCTTTTAATGGATGATGCGATGGCAGCTATCAAATCATTTGGAATTGTTTTTCGACATCCCATAAAAGACAATCGAAAGTTCGATATATTCAGCAAGTAAAGCATCGTAATGTGCAATTACCTCAGCAAGCTCCTTGTAGTTGCCCTTGTCGGCGGAACTTCCCATCTCGTAGGGTCCGCTAAAAGCACATTCTTGCATGCACAAGAACGCAGGCAAGGCCAGCAATACAGGCGGCATGATGAAAGGCTCCCTGTTAACCATCTCTGCTTTTGATCCCAGGTGGTATTGACCGCCCCCATCTTTTCATCCTTCTTCATGAAACTGATCTCAAGCAGAGGTCGAACCTCGCTTTTAATTTTCACCCTGTCCGTGTACCCCAGAGAATGAAAGGGGTTCAACAACAAAACGTCCACAACATTTTCGGCAGTGTGGCCATTCTACCATTCTGGCGCAGAAAACTTCACATTCGCGCTGTTAGCTAACTACTGAAGTTAGCAAGGCAAATTTAAATAAATTGCACTAACTGGACACAAATAAAGTTCTAAAACCAAGAAGACAATTTATAATACATACCTCAGTCTCCTGTAATTTGAAAAAACAAACACATTTAAATTGAATAAAACTTTTTTTTAAATGCTCATCACTTTTCACTCTTAATCTCTATCCAACAATGTCACCAATCTTCTAAACACATAGATTAGAACCTCCATAATCCCAATACAACACAATAGGTTCATTCTCTGATCCTAATTTTATGATTGGATGGACAACATGTCAGATCCTACAGCAAAAGCTCTGATTGGTTGGTGGATGTCCTCCAGAAGTGGTCATAATTACCATGTACGCTACCGTTCAAAAGTTTGGGGTCACTTAGAAATGTCTTTGTTATTGAAAGAAAAGTACATTTTTTGTCCATTTAAATGACATCAAATTGATCAGAAATGCAGTGTAGACATTGTTAATGTTGGAAATGACTATTGTAGCTGGAAACGGCTGATTTTTTATGGAATATCTACAGTACATAGGCGTACAGAGGCCCATTATCAGCAACCATCACTCCTGTGTTCCACTGGCATGTTGTGTTAGCTAATCCAAGTTTATCATTTTAAAAGGCTAATTGATCATTTGAAAACCCTTTTGCATTTATGTTAGCACAGCTGAAAACTGTTGTCTGATTAAAGAAGCAATAAAACTGGCCTTCATTAGACTAGTTGAGTATCTGGAGCATCAGTATTTGTCGATTTGATTACAGGGTCAAAATGGCCAGAAACAAAGCACTTTCTTCTGAAACTCGTCAGTCTAACCTTTAATGTTTCACTATTTTTATGAAATTTCACTGAAGATGGTCCTCCCCTTCCTCCTCTGAGGAGCCTCTACTGATATATGTATTGGAGGGCCTAGGTATAGCCTAGCCAACAGGTGAAGGGACTGCACAGTAAATTACCTGTAGGAGCAGGCAAAAATGTCAATGGGGAAGACCGGAGAACATGAGATTCAGGGGGTGGGGTGTACGGACCCCAGAGCTGTGCTGCTGGGGCTGGCGTGGGCTCAGCTGACACTGGAGCATGTTGTACAGTGGACTAGGAGGGGAGCTTGTTTTGAACTTTATTGGTTGTTTGAATTGAAATGAAGTTTGTGCTTTTAATTATGTAATTATTGGTGCCAATAAAGGTATTTTGTTTTGTCTCTTTCTTGTCCATCGCTACCGTTCTGTGTCCCTCACACACTCAAAGACAAACACACGTGCACACACACAGGCCCTGATCCTCTTACTGAACGTAATCAGAAATCAGATCCATTGATAATTTGCTCTTTAATTCTTTGAGGGAGGCCCATGGTGATTATACTGCAGAATGCACAGCAAAGCCTATGAACACAGAGAGAGAATCATTGCTCTTTAAAGTATTGTAAAGCCTGTCCGCCAGATCCCTGATGCTTGACTAATTGGAGGGATTTATAAGCATTTCCATTTTATCCTCCTCCACTTCTTCCTCACTCATGGTAAGAGGCCTTCCCCTATTCAATATCTACCCTACCATATCACATAATTAATTTTAGGTAGTATGCTACCATAGATATTGGAACAAATATGTGTTGAGGCAGATAGCAAATAATCACTCAGATTGGTGTGTGTGTGTGTGTGTTGCCCTTTAGGCTACTCTCACTAATCATTCCACAGGATCAGCTTGAGCTGCCTTAATGTAAATAGTGATTAACCTGTCAATCACTGCAGCGTACGTATATTTTAATGATATGTGCTATCCTATTTCAAGAGTTTATTTCCAAAATGTTATATCCAATTTTTCTTTACATAATGATTGGTTATAGGGAACTTAATTTGTGTGTAAAATATTACTGTTTTCAGATTTCAGATTTTTTTTAATTCATAGATTTTAGTTGTGTATTAATTTTCTTTGCAAAACGCTATATTTTCATTGTTTAGCTGGAATGGAAAGTTCATACACTGTTAATTTGACTGATATGTGGTTCTCACCTAGCTATCTTAAGATGAATGTACTAACTGTAAGTCGCATTCGATAAGGGCATATGCTAAATGACTAAAATGTCAATCTAAATGTTTTACATAGAGATCTTATATTACTGTTTTTATTTTATTTTCACATTTGTTACAATTATAATTTTTTTAAATGTAGTTATTTGTTACAGTTGACTGTAATTCCTAGCAGTAATACTTATTTCTCTGAGAGTGAGGCGGATATATAGCGTTTTGCAAAAAAATTATTAATAAATCAAATTAAAATAATAATCGCTTTCATAAATAAGTTCTTTAAATAATAAAAGCTAATATAACATTTCTGAAAATGGATAGTGTTTTCATAAGAAACGCTTCATTTACTCTGGTGTATGTTTGTGTCAACCATAGACATTCATATGTTTATCTATAATTATATATGTACATCTGCACATGATTATACACATCACTGGTCTCAACTGGCATGATTAAAAGAAAGCACTGCTTCCAAATAATGTAGGATGAATCTTGTTGGGCCTAGTATTTTATTTAAATATATGAGACCTATATGAGAGGGGAGGTGAGAACTGAGAAGACAGAGGGAGACGCACACTAACACAGGCACACAATCACACACATACAGAAGGAGAAGACGGAGAGAAGCAACCTCTGCCAGAGTGTGTGGTGTTTTTCTCCTGCTCATTTGGATCATCACACACTTCTCACAGAGTGATGATAAACAGCTGGGAGCTTCATTCACACACATCCAGGCACTCTGTGGCGCTCTGCATGCACACGCATAGGTCAAACATGCACACATACACATAAAATGGAACACTAGTTTCAAGACTTTGAGACACACACACACTTTCATGAACAGGGCTAACAAGACCACTACTGTTCAGGGTAGGCTCATGAACAACAGGGCTAATAAGAACACTACTGTTCAGGGTAGGCTCATGAACAACAGGGCTAACAAAACCAATACTGTTCAGGGTAGGATGATGAACAGGGATGAAGGTGAATTGACACAGGAAACGTCTACACTGTTAAAGTGCTATCGACAACCTTAAAGGGGGCTGTCCCCATAAGAGAACCCTTTGAATCTTACAAAGAGAGTCAACTAGCTGAATGAGCAATCTATACCCAGGCATCATTTATGTTTGTACATTTTCTAATCCAAATCACAGCACCTAATTCATAATTCATGCACTGAAGTCTAATTAATTCATGCACTGGTAGTTATCACATTGACAGCATGGCTGCCAACAATTTGCAATATGAATGGCCATCTGACTATTTCATATGATGACTCATCATTTTTACATCACTGTCCAAGAATGACAGCAGGACAGAAAATAGACCAGACTGTCAGAAGCAACTATAAGGATGACTTGATGGTCCGGAGGGGGACTAGGCACCCCATCTGGAAGTTGGAGAATTTTGCATTTTCAAACAGCTGAAACAGCTTTTTCCTACAATGTAGAGCCATAATCACTATGGTTAATTCTATGTAAAAAAACAACAACATGTATTTAAGCATACACCTTGAGCTGTTTTTTAAAGAAACCAAATATGCTTCTCTGCATCTCTGCTTAAATCTGGGTAAAAAAAATTGAAAGAATGTGAGTCTTATTCAGAACATGTATCTATTGCTTGCTTTTCTAAAAGTTTACCAACCAGTGGAGGCTCCTCAGAGGAGGAAGGGGAGGAGCATCCTCAGTGAATTTCATTAAAAAAATAACATTTTAAACATTTAAAAAGTTAGACTTTTAGATAAAACTATACTAAATATAATCACATCAAATAATTGATTAAAACACACTATATTGCAAAGAATATTTACAGTAGCTTCAACAGCACTCTGTAGGGTAGCACCATGGTGTACCCAGAGGACAGCCAGCTTCCATCCTCCCCTGGGTACAGTGACTTCAATACAAAACCCTAGGAGGCTCATTGTTCTCACCCCCTTCCATAGACTTACACAGTAATTATGACAACTTCCGGAGGACGTCCTCCAGCCTATCAGAATTCTTGCAACATGAACTGACATGTTGTCCACCTAATCAAAGGATCAGAGAATTAATCTAGTACTGAAAGCATAAGCTTACAGCTAGCTAGCACTGCAGTGTATAACATGTGGTGAGTAGTTGACTCAAAGAGAAAGGCAATTGTTGAACAGTTTTGAACAAATTAATATCTTCCAAAATGAAGAAGAAGCAAGAGATCATTTTTTTATCTCACTTACTTAGCTAGCAAATGCAGCTAGCTAGTTTAGCCTACTGAAACACCCTGCTCAAACAGAGGGATGCTACGTTAACTAGCTGTCTATGTCTATCCAACAACATTGGAACTCTTTCAAGTCAAGGTAAGATTTTGGTATTACTAATTTATTGTCACCGGGGCTCGCCGGTGTAACTGCTTACTGACTGTACACTGCAATGTTACTGCATGATTGTAGCAGGTTTTCTAACTCTAGTAGCTATGCTGACTATGATGTTATTTTAGCTAATATGGTGACAACAATGTAGGCTGTGTGCAGTGGTTTGGCTTGGAAAGGTTTCTTTGCCTGGTCACAAGGGCTGATGTGTTGTGCATTGAAGTCCACAAGTGAAGGGAAGAGATGAAAGGAGGAGAGCGCATAGATAAGAGAAGGAATACAACATGGCTGCTATGAATGTTAACTGTGTTTCAAATAAAATAAAATTGTCACATGTGCCAAATACAATGAAATGCTTACTTACATGCTCCTAACCAACAATGCAGTTTAAAATATATTTGAATAAGAAATACAAGTAACAAGTCATTAAAGAGCAGCATTAAAATAACAATAGCGAGACTATGTACAGAGGGGTACCGGTACAGATTCAATGTGCAGGGACACAGGTTAGTTGAGTTAATATGTACATGTAGGTAGAGTTATTAAAGTGACTATGCATAGATGATAACAACACAGCGGTGTAGAAGATGGAGGACAATGCAAATAGTCTGGGTGGCCATTTGATTAGCTATTCAGGAGTCTTATGGCTTGGGGGTTAGAAGCTGTTTAGAAGCCTCTTGGACCTAGACTTGGCTCTCCGGTTCCGCTTGCTATGTGGTAGCAGAAAAAACAGTCTATGACTAGGGTGGCTGTAGTCTGACCATTTTTAGGGCCTTCCTTTGACACCGCCTGGTATAGAGGTCCTGGATGGCAGGAAGCTTGGCCCCAGTGATGTACTGGGCCGTACACACTACCCTCTGTAGTGCCTTGCGGTCAGAGGCCGAGCAAGTGCCATACCAGGCAGTGATGCAACCAGCTGTAGAACCTTTTGAGGACCTGAGGACCCATGCAAAATCTTTTCAATCTCCCGAGGGGGAATCATTTTTGTCGTGCCCACTTCACGACTGTCTTGGTGTGCTTGGACCATGTTAGTTTTTTGGTAATGTGGACATCAAGGAACATGAAGCTCTCAACCTGCGCCACTACAGCGCCGTCGATGAGCATGGGGGCGTGCTCAGTCCTCTTTTCCTGTAGTCCACAATCATCTCCTTTAATTCATAGGCTAGGTTGTAGCAACCTCATGATAAGTAAAGGGAAAACTCAAGTATCATGTAGTAGCCTAAACCCATCGCTGTAACATTGAGCTGGGTGAATGGAATATGAATAAGAATGATCTAATATGCTGTAACAGAAATAAGGCCATGCGCATGAAAAACGGCACTGACTGCCACTGATACCAACCTTGCCAGAAGGCATGTCAGCGAAGATAGTTAGACAAGCTAGCTATTGTAACTTAATTGATAGCCTGAAATGGCTTTTTGGTAGCGAGTTAAGAGGTTGGAATATTTGGATCTTATCTGTGCTAGCTAAAGCCAACTTCATAAAAATGCAAGGTGGCTAGTAGTATTGCAGAGAAACAAATACCAAAAAATGATATATACATACACACAGTATTCAGACCCTTGCCTTTTTCCACATTTTGGTAGGTTACAGCCTTATTCTAAAATGGATTAAATAGTCTCCTTCCTGAGCGGTATGACAGCTGTGTGGTCCCATGGTGTTTCTACTTGCGTGCTATTGTTTGTACAGATGAACTTGGTACCTTCAGGCGTTTGTAAATTGCTCCCAAGGATGAACCAGACTTATGGAGGTCTACATTTTTTTCTGATGTCTTGGTCCTGATTTCTTTTAATTTTCCCATGTTGTCAAGCGAAGAGGCACTGAGTTGGAAGGTAGGCCTTGAAATACATCCACAGGTACACCTCGAATTGACTCGAATTATGTCAATTAGCCTATCAGAAGCTTCTAAAGCCATGACAATTTTCTAGAATTGTCCAAGCTGTTTAAAGGCACAGTCAGCTTAGTGTATGTAAACTTCTGACCCACTGGAATTGTGATACAAGTGAAAGAATCTGTCTGTAAACAATTGTTGGAAATATTACTTTTGTAATGCACAAAGTAGATGTCCTAACCAACTTGCCAAACCTATAGTTTGTTAACAAGAAATTTGTGGAGTGGTTGAAAAACGAGATTTAATAATTTTTTTAATGTAAACTTCTGACTTCTACTGTATAAATAAAGTGGTGATCCTAACTGACCTAAACAGGGAATTTTTACAAGGTCTGTCATTTTACCAGGTCTGGAATTTTTACGAGGTCTGTCATTTTTATCATAGCTACACTTCAACTGTGAGAGAAAAACTAACAGGTCTGTGAGAGCCGGAATTCTTACTGGTTGGTAGGTGATCAAATACTTAAGTCATGCAATAAAATGCTAATTAATTACTTAAAAATCATACAATGTGATTTTCTGAATTTTTGTTTTAAATTCTGTCTCTCACAGTTGAAGTGTAGCAATGATAAAAATTACAGACCTCTACATGCTTTGTAAGTAGGAAAACCTGCAAAATCGTCAGTGTATCAAATAGTTGTTCTCCCCACTGTGTATATATATATATATATATATATATATATATATATATATATATATATATATATATATATATATATAGAGAGAGAGAGAGAGAGAGAGAGAGAGAGAGAGAGAGAGAGAAGATATATATGCAGTATATATCTATTGAGAGAGAGAGAGAGAGATAAATAAAAAGAGTTGATGCTCTGAAATGTGTCACACTCACACCCCAGATTGTGTGCTCGCCATCAACATCACCATGACAGCATGACCGACACCTATTACCGTATTGATCTGTTGGACCTGATTATTAAAGACAAGAAAACTAATGACTATGACTGCTGTCCCTGTCCACAGGCCAGTCTGGTAGTGGTGCTATCGATCCTCTCAGGAGGACAAACGTGGAGAAGAATGTGTGTGTGTGTGTGTGTGTGTGTGTGTGTGTGTGTGTGTGTGTGTGTGTGTGTGTGTGTGTGTGTGTGTGTGTGTGTGTGTGTGTGTGTGTGTGTGTGTGTGTGTGTGTGTGTGTGTGCGTGCGTGCGTGCATGTGTGTGCGTTTACTCCTGATGTTTAAAGGGGTCAGGGGAACATTGATTGCCGGATGTCATGGAGACCCTGTCTAGCCCTGTCATTTATCAGACTGATTCAGGCCTCAGCTCTCAGAGCTAGTGGCTATGATTCTGCTCCTGCTTCCGATCACATCCTGTCTCTGCCCACTTCCTCCCGACAGGTTCCTCTCTTTGTTATTGTATAATAGTACAATAGTATCATCATAACTTCCGCCATACAGTGTGTTAGATTGATAAACATACACTATATATACAAAAGTATATGGATACCCCTTCAAATTAGTGGTTTCTGATATTTCAGCCACACCCGTTGCTAACAGGTGTATATAATTGATCACACAGCCATGCTCTAATTGTCCTAGACAAACATTGGCAGTAGAATGGCCTTACTGAAGAGCTCAGTGACGTCTGCCCCAATCAACTGTAAGTGCTGTTATTGTGAAGTGGAAGCTTCTAGGAGCATCAATTGCTTAGCCATGAATTGGTAGGCCACACAAGCTCACAGAACGGGACTGCCATGTGCTGAAGCGCGTAGAGTGTAAAAATCGTCTGTCCTTGGTTGCAACACTCACTACCGAGTTCCAAACTGTCTCTGGAAGCAACGTCAGCACAAGAACTGTTTGTCGGGAGCTTCATGAAATGGGTTTCGGTGGCCGAGCAGCCGCACACTAGACTGAGCATCGGCTGGAGTGGTGTAAAGCTCGGACACATTGGACTCTGGAGCAGTGGAAACATGTTATCTGGAGTGATGGATCACACTTCACCATCCTGCAGACACAAATCTGGGTTCGGCAGATGCCAGGACACTACCTTCCCGAATGCATAATGCCAACTGTAAGGTTTGGTGGAGGAGAGACAATGGTCTGGGGCTGTTTTTCATTGTTTGGGCTAGGCCAAATGTTCCAGTGAAGGGAAATCTTAACGCTACAGCATACAATGACATTCTAGACGATTCTGTGCTTTCAACTTTGTAGCAATAGTTTAGGGAAGGCCCTTCCCTGTTTCAGCATGACAATGCCCCAGTGCACAAAGCGAGGTCCATGCAGAAATGGTTTTTCGAGATCGGTGTGGAAGAACTTGACTGGCCTGCACAGAGCCCTGTCCTCAACCCCATCGAACACCTTTGGATGAATTGGAACACCGACTGCGAGCCTGGCCTAATCGCTTAAAATCAGTGCGTAACCTCACTAATGCTCTTGTGGCTGAGTGGAAGCAAGTCCCTGCAGCAATGTTCCAACATCTAGTGGAAAGCCATCCCAGAAGAGTGGAGGCTGTTATAGCAGCGAAGGGGGGCCCAACTCCATATTAATGCCAATGATTTTGGAACGAGATGTTCGACGATGTCACTACATTTTTTATCATTAATAATGAAGAGTGTGTGTGTGTGGATGTTTTGGTATAATTATGCTGCTAGAGATTCTCAGCAGGAGGAAACAAAGAGATCTCATTTCATAGTGTGACGACCCTTCCACTCTGTCTGCCAAATTCTTTCTCTTTGTTTGTTTGTTTTCCTTAATAGGATGTCGGTGGGCGGAGCCAGGAGGGTCGTCAGCGAAATGGGACACACCTGGGCTCGGGTGTGTCCCAGGATAAATACACCTCTTCCCCATTGGGGAGACTTTCTCCATGCAGACACAGACAGATTTTGGATGTGGCATTTTTGTGGTGTTTTTGTGGAGTTTTTGTGGTGTTTGTGTTGTTTCTTTGTGTTGGCACCATTCCACACCCTTCATTATCACATGTATAAACGCAACCACTCACTTACACTACTGACTAAACACACACACACCATTGTTAATTGTATTTAATTTACTTCAGTTAATAAATATGTTTTGTTATTCTTTATCTCCACATTGTCTCCCTTTATGTTACGGGCTTCAAGCCGGTTCGTGACAATGGAATCACATCAAAGTTAATGACATTATTTAACGAGTGCGTGTGCGTGTCTGCAACATTTGGGTTTTCATCCACAACATCTGGCCTGAAGAGATAATCTAGTTTCTTTATATGTGTCCTACTACTTACAATACTGTATAATCAAACAACCTCAACCACAGTTCCGCTGTTCAAGGTGACAGTTGAAGCGGAAAGGAGATTTAACATGGTAGTGAATAACAGAGGGAGGCAAAGGAGTGGGATGGGGAAGAGAGGGAACATTGATAGACAGCAGAAATGTCAGTGATATAGTGGTAAACAAATAGCTAGGTAAATGCTCATCTCTGTTGGTGGTGAATAAGTCAAGTCTTTCTCTATTTTCTTGCATTTCCCCACAATAAAACAGGTATATCAAAACGGTGCATAAACTAGACATTGAATAATTACACATAATCCACATAGAACAGCTGAAAATACCCAGAAATAACTTACTCTAAATATTTCAGATTCTTAGAAATAAGTTCTATGACCAGAACATCATGCTGTTTTTAATGGATTTACAATCAAAAAAATATATTTTCATTTGAACACCCTTGAAAACAAGATCGAGAGATTTTATCTTTTCAAATAAATAAATAGAAATTAACAGTTGCTAAGGGATCTTATTATCATTAGTATGCGACCTTCCCGGCAGGAACAGATTTAGAACATTTAGTTCACCTAGTGTCAAGGTTAAAGAGGCCACCAGAGGAGATTTTGTGATTACATGTTGAAAAATGTAACGCTTCTGCTGACTAGAGTTGCACACATGAAGCCAAATTATATTTCAGAGTCTGTGCTTTAGAGAATGTCAATCTCATTTTTTAACCTCAGGATATTTTCGTTAATTATGACATTTTTACAGAGGATATTTTAGTTGTGTAATTTTACATCTAAATAAGGTGTTTCGTGCAGTATTTCTCAAGTAAAACCATTTGTAATGTGTCGGAGTTGCTGGGTAGGTCTGACTCACTGTCTATACTATTGGATAGAAATCGATCACCACAGCTCTTCACCTCATGTTAGTGGGCAAATGGACATAGTGAATTCAAAACCCAACCTTCATTTAACCGTTGTGATGCACGGATGTTCTTAAGTCTGTTTCAGACAAAACTGACTTTTTGACCAAAATGTACACTTTGTAGTCAATTGGGACACGAGAATAACTGTTTCTGACTCATATCGATGCCACATAGGCTGGTTTCAAAGGGATTTGTTGAATTTTAAAGGCAGTCGCTCTTTAATGCTGCATTGCTGGAAAAGGACCCGTAAGTAAGCATTTCACTGTTAGTCTACACCTTTTGTCTACAAAACATGTGATAAATAAAATTTGATTTATAACATGTATAGTTATGCATGTTAAGGTCGAACATTGAGTTCCCTAAAAGCCTACGTAAATCCGATTTTTAGGATATCATGATGTGGTCCACAGACCTGTTGGGGCGGTATACAAACTGAAGTGGGTCTAGGGTGCCAGGTAAGGTGGAGGTGATATGATCCTTGACTAGTCTCTCAAAGCACTTCAAGATGACAGAAGTGAGTGATACAGTCATAAAGTTTAGTTATCTTTGCCTTCTTGGGTACAGGAACAATGGTAGTTCCTGTACCCAAACAATGAAGCATATGGGGACAGCAGACTGGGATAGGGAGCAATTGAATATGTCCGTAAACACACCAGCCAGCTGGTATGCGCATGCTCTGAGGACACAGCTAGGGATGCCGTCTGGGCCAGCAGCCTTGTGAGGGTTAACACATTTAAATGTCTTACGTTGGCCACAGAGAAGAAGAGGGGGGGCCCGCAGTCCTTGGTAGCGCATCGCGTTGGTGGCACTATATTATCCTCAAAGCGGGAAAAGAAGGTGTTTAGTTTGTCTGTAAGCAAGACTTTGGAGTCAATGACGTGGCTGGTTTTCTTTTTGTAGTCTGTAATTGCCTGTCCCATATGTCTTGTGTCTGAGCCATTGAATTGCAACTCCACTTTGTCCCTATATCGACATTTCACTTGATTGATTGCCTTGCGGAGGGAATAACTACACTGTTTATAT
This sequence comes from Oncorhynchus kisutch, assembly GCF_002021735.2. Lineage (NCBI taxonomy): Eukaryota > Metazoa > Chordata > Actinopteri > Salmoniformes > Salmonidae > Oncorhynchus > Oncorhynchus kisutch. Next base: position 29,153,379 of record NC_034198.2, on the reverse strand, counting down.
TCTGCCATATTCCCAGACATATTTCCATGGTTGAATGCGGTGGTTCGCGCTTTCAGTTTTGTGCGAATGCCGTCATCTGTCCACGGTTTCTGGTTAGGGTAGTTTTTAATAGTCACAGTGGGTACAACATCTCCAATGAACTTCCTTATAAACTCACTCACCGAGTCAGCATATAAATCGATGTTGTTCTCTGAGGCTTCCCGGACCATTTCCCAATCCGCGTGATGAAAACAATCTTGAAGCGTGGATTCCGATTGGTCAGACCAGCATTGAATGGTTCTAGTCATGAGTACATCCTGTTTGAGTTTCTGCCTGTAGGACGGTAGGAGCAAAATAGAGTCATGGTCGGATTTGCCGAAGGCAGGGAGGGGGAGGTCATTGTATGCATCACGGAAGTTAGAGTAGCCGTGGTCCAGTGTATTGCCTGTGCGGGTACTGCAGAATTTAGGTAGCCTTGTTCTCAGATTAGCTTTGTTAAAATCCCCAGCTACAATAAATGCAGAGTCAGGGCATATGGTTTCCAGTTTACATAGAGTCCAGTGAAGTTCCTTGATGGCCGCCGAGGTATCTGCTTGGGGGAGATATACACGGCTGTGACTATAATCAAAAATAATTATCTTGGGAGATAATGTGGTCGGCATTTGATCGTAAGGAATTCTAGGTCAGGTGAACAGAAGGACTTGAGTTCCTGTATGTTGTTAGGATTACACCATGAGTCATTAATCATACACCCCCGCATTTCTTCTTACCAGAGAGATGTTTGTTTCTGTCGGCGTGACGCATGAAGAAACCCAGTGGCTGTACCGACTCCGGCAACATATCCCGAGAGAGCCATGTTTCTGTGAAACAGAGAATGTTAGAATATCTGATGTCTCTCTGGAAGGCAACCCTTGCCCTAATTTCATCCACCTTGTTGTCTAGAGACTGGACATTGGCGGGTAATATACTCGGAAGCTGTGGGTGATGTGCACACCTTCAAAGTCTGACCAGGAGACCGCTCCGTCTATCTCTCCTGTGGCAACGTTGTTTTGGGTCAGCCTCCGGGATTAGATCCAATGTCCTGGGTGGTGGTCCGAACAAAGGATCCGCTTCGGGAAAGTCGTATTCCTGGTTCTAATGTTGGTAAATTGACATTGCTCTTATATCCAATAGTTCTTCCCGACTGTATGTAATAACACTTAAAATTTTCTGGGCTAACAATGTAAGAAATAATACATAAAAAAACAAAATACTGCACAGTTTCCTAAGGACTGGAAGTGAGGCTACCATCTCTGTCTGTGCCATCTCTGTCTGTGCCACCTCCTGAAAATATTAGAAAGATTACATAATAAAAGATCTCGCTGTTTGGTCAACACAGCATGAGAGTAAAAAATAACTGATGGTTAAATTAACCCATGTCTGGGTAATCCCTAAATGGCAGTAATCCCAACAGGGAAGTAATCCCTACAGGGCAGTAATCCCAACAGGACAGTAATCCCAACAGGGCAGTAATCCCTACAGGGCAGTAATGCCAACAGGGCAGTAATCCCATCAGGGCAGTAATCCCAACAGGGTAGTAATCCCAACAGGGCAGTAATCCCACAAATAATAATGCAACACATCACGGCACAACAATTCTCTCTATGTGACCTCATTTCTGTTCATATGTACTGACATATACTGTATGCGTAACTCATAGATGCAAACACAAATAAACACTACATGTTCATGTTTTTAAATGTGTGTAAGCCTTTTGTCTGTAATGTATTTTTCATTATGTGTAGGACCCCAGTAAAACTAGCTGTTGCCATTGGCGTTGGCTAATGGGGATCCTAATGAAATCTAAACAAATCTAAAACTTGTTGGGTTATTCATGCAACCCAACTGGCTGGGTTAAAATAATCCAGTTTGTGTTCTGTCCAATATTTACCCAGCACTGGGTTAACAAATAAACCAAAATGTGTTGTTTTTAACCCAGCATTTTTTAGAGTGTACGTGTGTGCATGCTTGCGTGAGTGAGTGAGTGAGTGTGTGTATGATTAATGCTCCCCACTCCCAATCTCTGACAGGCATAACAGCTGCTCCACCAGTGTGATAAACCTCGGCCCAAATTGAATTATTCTATTCAATGTAAATCGCCGCTACTGATCCGTCCTTCGTGCATCTCTCTCTCTCTCTCTGGTTGCCTTTATTAACACATCCACCACACACACACACACACACACACACACACACACACACACACACACACACACACACACACACACACACACACACACACACACACACACACACACACACACACGCTCACGCACCCACACACACACAGTCGATAGAGATGAGGCCAACATGGGCATCTATCAATGGATGGCAGTTCCCCTGGTGAGGAGGTAATGATCAAGACTTGATAAGGAGTCACAGAGGCACTGACATGGTGGCACAATTTACAGCACCTTTAGCACTTTCCATTAGACCTGAGGTATCACCATCCAGTGACACTTTTAGGAGAGGGTGCAAGGGGGGTGCTGTGGGAGGATTTAAGATACTCTTTGATGAGGTAGGTTTTCATATGTTTTTGGAAGATGGGCAGGAACTCTTCTGTCCTAGATTTAGGGGGAAGTTGGTTGCAGCACTGAGGTGCCAGGACAGAGAAACGCTTTGACTTGGCTGAGCAAGAGCTGCCCTCCCGCAGGGGTGAGAGGGCCAAGAGACCAGAGGTGGCAGAACGAAGTACTTAGGTTGGGGTGTAGGGTTTAAGCATAGTCTGGAGGTAGGGAGGGGAAGTTCTTCTTGCTGCTCCGTAGGCATGTACCGTGGTCTTGTATTGGACACCAGCTTCAACAGGAAGTCAGTGGAGTGTGCGGAGGAGAGGGGTGATATGGGAGAACTTGGGATGGTTGAACACCAGGCGGGCTTTGGCGTTCTGGATAAGTTGCAGGGGTTTGATTGCACAAGAGGAGAGCCCAGCCAACATCGAGTTGCAGTTGTCCAGACTGGAGATGTCAAGTGCCTGGATTAGAACATGCGCCGCTTCCTGTGTGAGGTAGGGTTGTATTCTATGGATGTTGTAGAGCAAGGATGGGCAACTTTTATGGGGGTGGGGGCCACAAAATATCTGAAATCATCATGAAGGTTGGCCACAGTTGCTCAGTCGGGGTCGCAGCTTACTTACATTTTTTTCGTTTCAGTTAATTTAGTGCAATTCTACACATTTTCCAATTGAGTGTAGAGAAAAGGTTGCAGTTTAAACACAAGTTTGTTGCAATTCCACACATTTTGCCATAGGGCGGAGAATTTGTTTCCTCTAAAATATTTGGGATGCTGGATGGGTGGGGTTTGCACATTTCGAGAGCTTGGGACTATAAGGTTCTATCACATTTTTGTTCAAATGTAGTCATTGAAAAAGCCTAAGTTCAATGTTCTCTACCTATGTAGTTCTGTAAATACCTCCAATTCATGTTGTTAAATTCAAAGTATACAAAATAAAAGTTTGTCACCAAATCAAATCAAATGACATTTTATTTGTCACATGCACCGAATACAACCTTACATTGTGTAGACCATTCAAACCATTGTGGGTTTGGAACTTTAAAACCTATTATCTCAGAATCATCTTTTTGCAGATATAATCTTATAGTCTCAAGCTCTCGATTTGAGACTTATACATTGGCTTCATTGCACTAGGCAAGCTCAATCAAGAGCAGCTTAAGGATTTGAAAGAAAACAAATCCAATTTGAAGCCAGGTCTGACCTCAACAGACAGATGAAACTCCTGTGACCATGGCCATAGAGAGTAGGACCCTAAATACCATGTCTGTTTGTGCTGACATGATAACCTTTGTGTTAGCAACACAGGACAAACAGATCTGGGACTCAGGCAATGCTTCCCCCACTTCACTCCTGACCTCTTTCTTGTACACTGCCTGTCTCAGAACACTGAACGCTAAGAAACAGGAAGTGTGTGTGTTCGTGTGTGTGTGCATGAGTGTATGATTAACTCCCCCCACTCCCAATCTCTGACAGGCACAACGGCTGTCATGTGGCCCACCCACATGATAAACCTCGACCCAAATTGAATTCTTCTATTCGATGTAATCGCCGCTACTGATCTGTCCTTCACCTCTCTCCCTTTCCCTGTCTCTACTTTCACCCTCTCTCTGTATCTCTCTCTCTCCCTTTCCCTGTCTCTACTTTCACCCTCCATTTCCTTATCTCTATTTTCTTCCACTATTTCCTTGTCCCTATTTTCTCCCTCCCTTTTCCCTTGGGCATCTATCAATGGATGGCAGTTCCCCTGGTTAGGAGGTAATGATCAAGACTTGCGAAGGAGTCACAGAGGCACTGACATGGTGGCACAATTTACAGCACCTTTAGCACTGCCAGGCTTCTCTAACCTTCCATTAGACCTGAGGTATCACCATCCAGTGACACATCTACTGTGTTGTTATCAACCTAAATAAAGACCACCATAAAGAAATAATACAGTACATTGATTGTGTTTAGGCAGGTCTTAGCACTGTTAAACCCCGTTATATATATTTTTAAATTAACACCTGTAAACACTGTTATGGTTCCAGAGATAATGAATATGAGGTTAAAAGTGGTGAAGTGCTCCTTTAAGTGCCGTTGGTCTCTCTTTGTCTATGTGGTGCAGTCAGACAATGCTTATTGTTGTCGGTCACTAGGTTCTGGACAATTATCTATCCTGATGAGAGGAATACGATTGGCGTTCCGTTTCAGTGGTCTTCCAAATAAGTGGATTAATGACCCTACTCCCTGTGGTCCTCCACTTCTCCTCCCTCCCCCACATGCTTCCCCTTTTCAGCTTCATTAGGAGAGGAGAATATATCCTGGATGAATGACCTTACAGTAGCTGGTCCCATATCTATTTGGGCTGTCTTGGCAAGTTGACAAGACAGTGGGCCAGACAGCCCAAACTGATCTGGGATCAGGCTTACCTACAGCACGCTGCTCTGAATCTGAACCCAGTCATGTACACACTAAAAACAAATGCTATTTAGTGCCAAATAAGGGTTATTTGGCTTGTAACCATAGTAGAACCCTTTTTGATGCTATATGGAATCTTTTTTTGAAGGTATGCTCATAAACCATGTTCATAAAGTAAAGAACCATGCTATTCTATAAAGAACCATGTTCATAAAGTTCTAAATGGAACCTGTATGGTGATTTAAAGAACCCTTTCCTAAGGTTCTATAAAGAACCATAAAAAAAAGTCTACAGTATATAGCACCAAAAAAAGAGTTCCGCTATGGTTACAACCCTGGGCCTTTTTAATGGTTTCTTTATAGAGCCTTTATGGAGAAAGGTTATTTACAGAACCTGAGCTGTATAGGACTGTATAGGACCTGAGCTGTATAGGACCATAAGCAAACAAGAAAATACACATCCAGATGTAGCGCTGCTAGTGTCCGGTAATTGTTGGGTTATTCACGCAACCCAACTGGCTGGATCAAAATATTGATATTGGACAGAATGCAGCCTGCATTTCACCTGTGCAACTACAGGTGAAAAAACTCTAAATCGCCTTTACTCCACACACAGAAATGCATACAAAGCTTTCCCTCACCCTCCATTTGGCAAATCTGGGCATAACTATATCGTCCTGATTACTGCTTACAAGCAAACTATCACGGATTACGAAGGGAACCCAGCCTCTACCTGCCCAGCGACTCGAGCCTACCGGACGAGTAAGTAAGTAAGACCTTTAAACAGGTTTCCATTCACAAGGCCGCAGGGCCAGATGTATCACCAGAACGCTTACTCAGAGCATGCACTGACCAGCTGGCAAGTGTCTTCACTAACATTTTCCAGCTATCCTTGACCCAGCCTGTAATACCTACATGTTTCCAGGAGATGACTATAGTTCCTGTGCCAAAGAACGGCAAGGTAACCTGTCAAAATTTCTATTGCCTCGTAGCACTCACATCTGTAGCCATGAAATGCTTTGAAAGGCTAGTCATGGCTAACATGACCCACTCCAATTTGCATACTGACCAAACAGATCACACAGATGACACAATCTCTATTGCACTCCACACTGCCCTCTCCCACCGGGACAAGGAATCATAAGGAATCAAGAAGGTCCACACACACCAACATAGTTGTGAAGAAGGCATGAAAATGCCTCTTCCCCCTCAGGAGGCTGAAAAGATGCAGCATGGGCCCTCAGGTCCTAAACATGTTATACAGCTGCACCATTGTGAGCATATTGGCAGGCTGCATCATCGCTTGATATGGCAACTGTTTGGCATCCGATAACAATGCACTACAGAGGGTAGTGCGTACGGCCCAATATATAATTGGGGCGGTACTCCCTGCCATCCAGGACAGCAATACCAGGCGGTGTCAGAGGAAGGCCCTAAAAGTTGTTACAGACTCCAGCCACCCAAGTCATAGTCTGTTCTCTCTGCTACCACACAAATCTGCAACAAGTCTGGAACCAACAGGACCCTGAACAACTTCTACCCTCAAGCCATAAGACTGCTGACTAGTTCATTCGGGTATGAACAACTTCTACCCTCAAGCCATAAGACTGCTGACTAGTTCATTCGGGTAGCTATTGGTTAACTATTTAACTATCTGTATTGACCCTTTTTCCACTAGCTCTTTTGACTCATCACATACGCTGCTGCTACTGTTGATTACCTATACTGTTGTCTAGTCCCTTTATCCTTACCCATATGTACATATTTACCTAAATTGCCTTGTAACCCTACACATTGACTCACAATTATCGGTGCACTTGCTGGTGTTGGTGCGAAAGGGCGGGGTTTTAATGAATAAACAAGTTTGCTTGTGTCGAAACTTGGTCCCTCACTGGCCAATCAGAACGTGTGTGTGTTTGTGTGTGTGTGTGTGTGTGTGTGTGTGTGTGTGTGTGTGTGTGTGTGTGTGTGTGTGTGTGTGTGTGTGTGTGTGTGTGTGTGTGTGTGTGTGTGTGTGTGTGTGTGTGTGTGTGTGTGTGTGTGTGTGTGTGTGTGTTTGTAAAACAATACTAGCAACACTAAAACACCCTATTCAAATATAGTTTACTTAACTAAAGTTACCTTGGAAAAAAATACTTCACTACATCCAAAAATACTTTGGGATCATATGTCAACAGAATGTATAATTTAGTCTATTAAATGACAACTATGTTTCAATGAGAATTAGGCAGGTCGGATTCTGAAAAATAAAGGAAATTATTGATTATTTCACCCATATTTTTGCAAAGAAAGTTGTGTATTTCCAGTAGTTAGCTACACAACTACATGTAAAAAAAAAAACAAGTAATTACCTATTAAAAACACTAATGAAAAATGTAGTTAAATTACTAGCTGAACTACATGTAGTTCACTACTCCCCAACATTGTCCAGCAGTTGACTACAAGTGTAGCCTACCACGGACAACGCTATCACTGTCAGCACCAGCAGAGCATGCCCTGCATAACAACCAACCTGCCAATTGGACCGACGACCAGTGGGTTTGGCTGGCAACGGTGCCAATTGAACAAACGACCAGCCAGCTTGGTTGGCAACCCTAGATTTTATATTATTGTGGCGGGATGAAATAGTAGCTTATGAATACATTAGGAGTCTATTGACGCACCCTATCAAAATCCATCAGTTTAAGCTAGAGATGTTTTTTTTGCGTGGGCAAAAAACTAAAATGTCTCTAGTGTCTGGTCTGACTAATATGACCACTCTGTGAAAAGGGTAGACTCTCACGTTTTGCCATGACCCCCACAAGTGTCACGGGACTTGTCTGAAGGTAACCCATACACATGAATTGTAGTAAGGAGGTCGTTTTTTAATGTAATTAAATATTTCCTGAGCTTTCTTATATCTCCTAGATATAGGACAGACACTTCAAAACCTTATTCATTATGATTTATTTTTGTACTTATTTTTTTACCATTTATGGCTTGACTTTTTAAGAACCATGTTTCTTGAAGCCTGGTTAGTGTGGTTGCCCTGTGGTAATTTTGCATATAACCTTTCTGCAACATTCTGGAACCAAATGTGCTAGCTGGGCCTGATGCAGGACAAACCCCACAGTCCTGTGATAGTGATGGAGTCCCGTGATGATGGTATTGATTGTAGGATAAGAGGTGGTCAGTCAGCCTGAATACCCATTCAGTGTAAATCCACTTTGACACACACACACACACACACACACACACACACACACACACACACACACACACACACACACACACACACACACACACACACACACACACACACACACACACACACACACACACACACACACACACAATTCATTGAAAGAGCCTGGTCCCAAATGTCACCCTATTCCCTACATAGAGCATTACTTTAGACCAAAGTCCTATGGGCCATTTGGGAGACGGCCTCTGTCAATTGGCACTTCGTTAACAAGGACTGACAGAGAGAGTCTGTGTCAGAAGGACGCAGACAGAGAGACAGAGGAGAGAGAAGAGAGTGACATTGGGCTTTTAAAGTCAAAGTATTTGTATTCTCCCAGGCATCCACACTGCAAAAACATGTACTCCTTCCTTTTGAACAACCATCTCCCAAGACAACATCTCAAGACTCGCACTCACTCACACATACACACACAGATTTGTTTTACTAACCTTGTGGGGACACACATTTGATTCCCATTCAAAGTCCTATTTTCCCTAACCCCAAAACCTCACTCTAAAACTTAACCCTTACCATAACCCTAACTCTAACCCTAATTTTAACCCTAACACTAATTCTAACCTTAATCCCCCTCAAAATAGACTTTTTCCTTGTGGGGACTGGCAAAATATCCCCAGTTGGTCTGGTCCCCACAAGTATTGATTTGATTCCTGTTGATTACTCAATTAAAACATACTGTCGGGTCTCTCATCCATTCAGAGTCACCCTCAAATCTGAAATGACACCCCACTCCTAACGTAATACACAAGTATTTTACCTTTCATTTCCTCGTCCTCAGTACAGACACCACACGACACTATGTCACTTTTCTCATGTGGACATGGGTGACATGCAAGGACATCAACTGCACTTGGATTGTCCATCCATAGATACTCACCACATTGTAGACTATCAGTACCATGTCAACTGCTGTGTCAAATACACAACTCAATGTTCAATGTGTCTATATGAATGATCATAAAAACTCTTAAGCTGCCTGTGGCTACCAAGTCCCCTAAGACAAAACAAACCACACTATAGAATCATGGACTTCAGGGGAAAAACTGATATATTTAGCTTATAAATACCTTTTTGTTTCAAACGCCGGAAAACTACATTCAGACATATAGTGTCTTCGGGAAGTATTCAGACCCCTTGATTTTTTCCACATTTTGTTGTTACAGCCTTATTCTAAAATGTATGAAATAATTTTTCTCCACCTCATTAATCTACACACAATAACCCATAATGACAAAGCAAAAACAGGTTTTCAGAAATGTTTGCAATTTAAAATAAATAAATAAATAAAAATGAAATATGACATTTGCATAATTATTCAGACCCTTTAATCAGAACTTTGTTGAAGCACCTTTGGCACCTTTGATTACAGCCTCGATGTAACAGTCTTCTTCTTCCTATTCCGAGGAGAGTAGTAGGAAGGATCGAAGGACCAAAATGCAGCGTGGTATGTATCCATAATGTAATTTAATGAGAATGAACACAGAATACAAAAGAACAAGAGAAACAAAATGAAAACAGAAACAGTCCCGAATGGTGGAAACACAGAAACAAAAAATAATCACCCACAAATCAAGGGTGAACACAGGCTGCCTAAGTATGGTTCTCAATCAGGGACAACGATTGACAGCTGCCTCTGATTGAGAACCATACCAGGCCAAACACAGAAATACCAACTCATAGAAAAACAAACATAGACAACCCGGCCGCAAAACCTGAACCTATAGGGGAGAGTCTGGGTGGGTGTCTGTCCGCGGTGGCGGCTCTGGCGCCGGAGGTGGACCCCACTCCACCATAGGCTTTGCCCGCCTCTTTACCCGCCTCCGTGGCCTATTTAGAGCGGCGACCCTCGCCGTCGACCTCGGACTGGAGACCCTAGCAACGGGTACCGAATGGACGGGAGATTCCGGCAGCACCGGACAAGTGGGAGACTCCGGGCAGCTCCGGAGTTAAAGGCGATTCCGGCAGCACCGGAGTAACGGACGGCTCCAGCAGCGGGCGGCTCCAGCAGCGGGCGGCTCCGGCAGCTCAGGACAGACGGGCGGCTCCGGCAGCTCAGGACAAACGGGTGACTCCGGCAGCTCAGGACAGACGGGTGACTCCGGCAGCTCAGGACAGACGGGCGACTTCGGCAGCTCAGGACAGACGGGTGACTCCGGCAGCTCAGGACAGACGGGAGACTCCAGCAGCTCAGGACAGACGGGAGACTCCGGCAGCTCAGGACAGACGGGAGACTCCGGCAGCTCAGGACAGACGGGAGACTCCGGCAGCTCAGGACAGACGGGCGACTCCGGCAGCTCAGGACAGACGGGCGACTCCGACAGCTCAGGACAGACTGGCGACTCCGGCAGCTCAATACAGACGAGCGACTCCAGCAGCTCAGGACAGATGGGAGACTCCGGCATCTCAGGACAGACGGGAGACTCCAGCAGCTCAGGACAGACGGGAGACTCCGGCAGCTCAGGACAGACGGGAGACTCCGGCAGCTCAGGACAGACGGGAGACTCTGACAGCGCAGAGCAGGCGGAAGCACCTGTAGGGAGGAGACGGAGAGACAGCCTGGTGCGGGGGCTGCCCCTGGAGGCCTGGTGTGTGGAGGAGGCACCGGATAGACCGGACCATGGAGGCGCACTGGAGGTCTCAAGCACCGAGCCTGCCCAACCCTACCTGGCTGGATGCTCCCCGTAGCCACGCCAGTGCGGCGAGGTGGAATTGACCACACTGGGCTGTGCTGGCGAACCGGGGACACCATGCGTAGAGCTGGTGCCATGTACCCCGGCCCGAGGAGACGCACTGGAGACCAGATGAGCTGAGCCGGCTTCATGGCACCTGGCTCGATGCCCACTCTAGCCCGGCCGATACGAGGCACTGCCTGCGCACCGGGGACACCGTGCGCCTCACGGCATAACACGGTGCCTGCCCGGACCACCTCTCTCCACAGTAAGCACGGGGAGTTGGCTCAGGTCTCCTACCTGACTTAGCCACACTCCCCGTGTGCCCCCCCAATACATTTTTGCGGCTGCCTCTCATCCCAGCCGCGCTGCCGTGCAAGCTCCTCATAATGCCGCCTCTCGGCTTTCGCTGCCTCCAGCTCTGCCTTCGCTGCCTCCAGCTCTGCCTTGTGGCGGCGATATTCTCCCGACTGTAGCCAGGGTCCCTTGCCATCCAAGATCTCCTCCCAAGTCCAGGAGTCTTGAACCCGCTGATCCTGGGTACCACGCTGCTTGGTCCGGTTGTGGTGGGTGATTCTGTAACGGTCTTCTTCTTCCTCTTCCAAGGAGGAGTAGTAGGAAGGATCGAAGGACCAAAATGCAGCGTGGTATGTATCCATAATGTAATTTAATGAGAATGAATACAGAATACAAAAGAACAAGAGAAACAAATTGAAAACCGAAACAGTCCCGAATGGTGCAAACACTGAAACGAAAAATAATCACCCACAAATCAAGGGTGAAAACAGGCTGCCTAAGTATGGTTCTCAATCAGGGACAACAATTGACAGCTGCCTCTGATTGAGAACCATACCAGGCCAAACACAGAAATACCAAAAAACAAACATAGACAACCCACCCAACTCACGCCCTGACCATACTAAAACAAAGACATAACAAAATAACTAAGGTCAGAACGTGACACTCAAGTCATCTTGGGTATGAAGCTATAAGCTTGGCACACCTGGCACACCTCTCAAGCTCTGTCAGGTTAGATGGGGAGAGTTGCTGCACAGCTATTTTCAGGTCTCTAAAGAGATGTTTGATCGGATTCAAGTTCTGGCTCTGGCTGGGCCACTCAAGGACATTCAGAGACTTGTCCCGAAGCCACTCTTGTGTTGTCTTGGCTGTGTGCTTAGGGTTGTTGTCCTGTTGGAAGGTGAACCTTTGCCCCAGTCTGAGGTCCTGAGTGCTCTGGAGCAGGTTTTCATCAAGGATCTCTCTGGACTTTGCTCCGTTCATCTTTGCCTTCATCCTGATTTGTCTCCCAGTCCCTGACGCTGAACACCTCCCCACAGCATGATGCTACCACCACCATACTTCACCGTAGGGATGTTGCCAGATTTCCTCCAGACCTGACACTTGGCATTCAGGCCAAAGAGTTCAATCTTGGTTTCATCAGACAAGAAAATCTTGTTTCTCATGGTCTTCTTCCATTTAAAAATGATGGAGGCCACTGTGTTCTTGGGGACCTTCAATGCTGCAGACATTTTTAGTACCCTTCCCCCGATATGTGCCTCGACACAATCCTGTCTCAGCGTGCTATGGACAATTCCTTTGACCTCATGGCTTGGTTTTTGCTCTGACATGCACTGTCAACTGTCTGACCTCATATAGATAGATGTGTGCCTTTCCATATCATGTCCAATCAATTGAATTTACCACAGGTGGACTCCAATCAAGTTGTAGAAACATCTCATGGATGATTAATGGAAACTTGAGCTCAATTTCGAATCTCATAGCAAAGGCTCTGAATAATTATGTAAATAATTAGCAAAAATGTCTAGAAAACAGTTTCCTCTTTGTCATTATGGGGTATTGTGTGTAGATTGCTAAGGGTAAAAAATATTTAATAATTTTTAGAATAAGGCTGTAATGTAACAAAATGAGGGAAAAGTCACTGTAGCTATGTTTAACAACAAAAACTCCTGTCTTGATTAGTCAGAGCTGTGGGGGAAATGTGAATCTCCTCACATCATTTTGTAATTAGCTAGATACTGTCCTCAGAAAGGGAGCGGTAAACAAGCTCATGTCCCATTTTCATAGCATTTATTGTTCTCATAGCTCTGGATTCATCAGAATGAATAATGAATCAAAGACAGAGCATCTGTCAGGCTGTTCTTTATGGAATCCATTTTCAGGGCCTGTATTTATGGTGTCTCAGAGTGTTAATCTTGGACCAGTATTGTCTTTTAGATCATAATGAATAACATTAAATGGACCGAAAGGACCCGATCCTAGATCAGCAGTCTTACTCTGAGATGCTTTAAAAAAAAACGTTGTAATGTCACATATACCAGATAGGTGCAGTGAAATGTGTTGCTTTTACAGCGTCAGACATAGTACAACACCCCTGGTGCAAATTAGGGTTAAGTGCCTTGCTCAAGGGCACATTGACAGATGTTTCACCTTGTCAGCTGAGGTAGATCAAACAAGCAACCTTGTGGTTACTGCCCCAATGCTCTAACCGCTAGGCTACCTGCGGTAGTATTACTCTGAGACGTGTAATGATTGCTACAGCATAACAGAAACTCATGATTACTTGTCACATTACAGGGTGTATACTGACACCTGCTGTTCTGATGGATGAACTACAACACAGGAGCAAAAGGGAGGTGTGGTGCAGATCTCAATGGTGTGGGGAGTGAGGTGCAGAAACACTCCAGACACGAACCATGCCATTTAGATACTGTATGGTAACTTCATATATATTTTAAGTAAATGTGTATATGGTCCATGTGGGAATTCTAACCACAACCTTGGCCCTTGGTGACTTTTAAATCAACAATGCTCAATTACCAGGTTTTATTTCAACCTGTTTGTGTGTCATAGTCTAAGGCTGTTAATCTGAACCTCTCACCCTGATGAGTGGTGTCATTCTTTAACCCCTCCACTCTCTTCCTGAGCCCAGGAGAGACAGAATAGCAACACCAGCAGAGCTACATTTTACCATCGTTTAACTAGGAAAAATCAGTTAAGAACAAATTCTTTTTTACCATGACAGTTTAGGAACAGTGGGTTAACTGCCTTATTCAGGGGCAGAATGACAGATTTTTACCTTGTCAGCTCAGGGATTCCATCCACCAACCTTTCGGTTACTGACCCAACACTCTAACCACTAGGCAACCTGCCACTGCTACAGCACCCCTCATTCTGGAATGATACCTCTTCAGAAATTATATAGGCTAGTCTACGATGCTCTGTCCCCTTCTTTATTTGCACACAACCAATGCGCAAGTGCATGAGTATTTAACATACAGGTAACTGCCAAAATAAAGGAAACATTAGTAAATGAGGGACACAAAGTATATTGAATGCAGGTTCTTCCACACAGGTGTAGTTCCTGAGTTAATTAAGCATTTTAAAATCCCATCATGCTTAGGGTGATTATTTTGCCTACAATGGCTAGAGGAAGAGATCTAAAGGACTTTGAAAAAGGGGTCTCAAAAGAGCGTAGTGGGTTTAAAGTGTGTGTGTGTGTGTGTGTGTGTGTGTGTGTGTGTGTGTGTGTGTGTGTGTGTGTGTGTGTGTGTGTGTGTGTGTGTGTGTGTGTGTGTGTGTGTGTGTGTGTGTGTGTGTGTGTGTGTGAAGTCTACACCCATTGATTTGATTTCACCGCAAAGTGCTTGCTTACGAGCCCTTCCCAACGATGCAGTGTTAAAAACATATTATAAAAAGAAAAATAGTAACACGAGGAATAAAATACACAAGAATGGAGACGTATACAGAGAGTACCAGCACCAGATCAATGTACAGAGGTACGAGGCTTTTGGTGTAGATTTGTACATGAAGACAAGGTAAAGTGACTCGGCATCAGGATAGATAATAATAGTAAAATATAGAACAGAGTAGCAGCAGCAAATGATGAGTGTAAAAGAGTATGTGTGTGTATGTGTGCGTGGTGTGTCGACATGCATGTGTGTGTTGTGTGTGTGCAAATTTAGTGTATGTGAATGTGTGTGGGTTTTGTGTGAGCGTGTCAGTGTAGTGTATGTGAGTGTGTATATAATAATAAAACTAATTATAATACATTTCATTTGAATAGCACTTTTCATTGCAGCGTTATCTCAAATCTCTATATAGGAGAAAACGATTCTATATATTTTTAATACAATAAAAACATTTATAATCAAGGTCATTGTAGGCCAGGCGCTAAGGGGTTTTCAGATTAGGACTATAAGAGTCTGTAGAAATGTGTTTAAGGCCTGTTTTAAAAGTTCTGATTCATGGAGCAGATCTCAGATGGTCAGGGAGAGCATTCCATAGGTGAGTGGCAAGGCAGCAGCAGTGCATACACCCGTTCAACAAAAATGGTTCTCTCCTAAAAACAGTGAGTCACGTTTTCATGACTTGCCATATACAACTTGCTATATAAAACTGGCAGACAGGCATCAAGGCATTCATTTACGGTTCAATTGGACGTTAGAATGGGCAGAACAAGTGACCTAAGCGACTTTGAGCGTGGTATGATGAGAGGTCGAAAGAAAATGACAGAAATCGTGCAAGCTAACAGGCGGGTCACAAACAGGCAAATAACAGCGCAGTACAACAGTGGTGTCTCAGAAAGCAACAACTAGTCGGTCCTTGTCACGGATGGGCTATTGCAGCAGACGTCCACTCCTATGAGCTAAATACAAGTAGAAACGGTCCCAGTGCATACTGTAGTGTGTATATATAGTCTTATATATATATAGTACATAGAGTCAGTGCAAGATAGGGCCAGTGCAGATAGTCCAGTTAACCATTTAATTAACTATTTAGCAGTCTATTTAATAGTCTTATGGCTTGGGGTACTAGCTGCCTGTTGGTCTGGTACCATTTGCCGGACAGTAGCAGAGTGAACAGCCTATGGCTTGGTTGGATGGAGTCTTTGGTGTGGAAGACTGAATCTGCAATAGGTAAGCGGCTTGGTTTGAAGAAATCAACTGTGGGAGCAATTATTAGGAAATGGAAGACATACAAGACCACTGATAATCTCCCTCGATCTGGGGCTCCACGCAAGATCTCACCCCGTGGGGTGAGAAACAATCCCAGAACCACACGGGGGGACCCGGTGAGAAAAAATCCCAGAACCACACGGGGGGACCTAGTGAATGACCTGCAGAGAGCTGGGACCAAAGTAACAAAGCCTACCATCAGTAACACACTACGCCGCCAGGGACTCAAATCCTGTAGTGCCAGACGAGTCCCCCTGCTTAAGACAGTACATGTCCAGGCCCGTCTGAAGTTTGCTAGAGAGCATTTGGATGATCCAGAAGAAGATTGGGAGAATGTCATATGGTCAGATGAAACCAAAATATAACTTTTTGGTAAAAACTAAACTCGTCGTGTTTGCAGGACTAAGAACGCTGAGTTGCATCCAAATAACACCATACCTACTGTGAAGCATGGGGGTAGAAACATCATGCTTTGGGGCTGTTTTTCTGCAAAGGGACCAGGACGACTGATCCGTGTAAAGGGAAGAATGAATGGGGCCATGTATCGTGAGATTGAGTGAAAACCTTCTTCCATCAGCAAGGACATTGAAGATGAAACGTGGCTGGGTCTTTCAGCATGACAATGATCCGAAACACACCGCCCGGGAAGGAGTGGCTTCGTAAGAAGCATTTCAAGGTCCTGGAGTGGCCTAGCCAGTCTCCAGATTTCAACCCTATAGAAAATCTTTGGAGGGAGTTGAAAGTCCGTGTTGCCCAGCAACAGCCCCAAAACATCACTGCTCTATAGGAGATCTGCATGGAGGAATGGGCCAAAATACCAGCAACAGTGTGTGAAAACTTTGTGAAGACTGAAATCGTTTGACCTCTGTCATTGCCAACAAAGGGTATATAACAAAGTATTGAGATAAACCAAATACTTATTTTCCACCATCATTTGCAAATAAAATCATAAAAAATCCTACAATGTGATTTTCTGGATTTCTCTCATTTTGTCTATCATAGTTGAAGTGTACCTATGATGAAAATTACAGGCCTCTCTCATATTTTTAAGTGGGAGAACTTGCACAATTGGTGGCTGACTAAATACTTTTTTGCACCACTGTGGTTAACTACTTTTTCAAAGTAACTTTAGTTATGGTAAACTATATTTTTCGTAGGGGCAGCTTTAGTGTAGCTTGACTTCTTTCAGTGTGAAGTAATTGGTAACTTAGTAAACTATCCTTTCAAAGTAGCTTCCCTAACACTGCCGACAAGCACTATCACCCACTGTCACAAGACACCATCACCCACTTACCATAAGGCGGCTCAACGGACCCTGACCCTATGCTCATTCTGATTATTTCCAGTGATACACAGCACCCTGAAATATTATTTAGATATCTTTGTAATGCTGAATGTAAAATATGGCTCAACTTACCCCTCTCTCCTACCAATCTTTGACACAGTATGTACGTGTTTGAATCTTCCTGTCCCTGATATTGAGTAAGTATTATAAGCAAGTTACAGGTGGATTGCAGTCTCACCAATTGAACACACCTCCCCAGTCTCCATGAATTGAACCCACAACCATGGTGTTGCTTATGCTACACTCCTAAAAACTGAGCCACACAGGACCAAGCACTAAAAATGGTCTCCCTGCTCTCCACATGAGCACATCTCAGTCTTCCAAACACACACGCACACACACACAAACCACCTCATGTAACACCCCTGGTGTCCTCTGATTATCAAACAGCAGGATACTGACATGTCAACAGCCATCCAGCGAGAGATGCCAGAAAGCTCCCTAAAAAGCTACCTTTAGTGGCATTAAAGAGTGAGTGGCATGAGAGAGCAGACCTGGGTTCAATTACTACTTGAAATCATTTCAAATGTATTGTTGTGTCTTTGGCTATGCCGGATTAAGTGATATGACATGCTATTCTATAAAATAATTTATCCGTAATTAATATTACCTGATTGAGCTAATCATGTAAATGTAATTAACTAGAGAGTCAGGGCACCACAAAATAATATTTATAGAGCTGTTTTCTTCCGAATAAACTCTTAAAGACCTAGTCATATTTTACATCATAGCAGTCAATATTAATCATCTTAATTCAGCCTCATCTGAAAGTTGTACATTCTTGGTTATCTGCACAAACCCTGGCTAACAATTTGAATCAGCAATACAAAATTGGGTTTAATTATTTATTTACTAAATACCTAACTAATCACACAGAATTACACGTACACATAATTAAATCATAACTTGATTACAAATGACGTCATAAAGGAAGACGTCCCTAGCGGGCAGAACAGATATGACAGCTGGTTACACAAAAGAAAAGGGGCTGGGTTTGAGTGAAAGAGCGGGAAGACTGAAGAACAAAAGGCGAAGCTGTGCTATTGTAAATACAGTATCTTGTGCATTCTAAATTACCGCCCATTTGGAAAAGGAAAATGCAATAAATATTTACTCTAAGCTGCGCTTCGGTAGGTTGGTCGTAGATGGAAGGCCGTGTTGCCCAACCGAGTCCTTTGTCCTTTGAAGAATGTCTCTGCTGGTAAATTGAATATGTTGTAGTAACGTCTTTGTGTGGTAGACGGGATACTCTGTCTGTTCCTTCCTAACCCTCATTTGCAGCGGCTGTTGCTAACTCAACGGCTAGGAGGTATCACTTCTGTAGTGAAAAAGAGTTCAAAGTTCATACCATTCGCAACCAAAGCTCACGCTGATGTTGGCTTCGTTCTGTAGTTATTATCTGAACCATTCTGACATCGGACCGTCGTCCTCACATACTCGGAACAGGAGGTTATATTGTTGTCAAGGGCTTATATACGAAGGGAGATGAGGGCATGTTTGAAAAGTTTTATAGCCCGTGTCCTTTCACAGGGGTGGGCCATTGATTGAGCAGAGCCCTATCTTATGAACACCCAAATCTCACATTTTAGAAGCTAAAATCACATTTAATCCCATCACCAATAATTTCATATTCAAACATTTAAATTTAACAACAATTCCATGTCAATCCGATAACTCTGATGTGTAGACTTTCCACTGTAGAGTTTGTCATCTTATCATTGATGAGAATGTCTCGGATGACAACCGAACTGACATCATATTCATTAAGTACCACCGCATATGTTCAATTGGACTGTAATGATCGTTGGTGGAAGAAGGTGAGGACCAAGATGCAGCGTGGTAAGTGTTCATCATTATTTTAATAAACTGAACACTAAATACAACAAGGAACAAAAGAAACAACCAAAACAGCTCCGTCAGGTGCAAAACACACTAAACAGAAAATAAACTACCCACAACCCATAGTGGGAAAACAGGCTGCCTAAGTATGGTTCTCAATCAAAGACAACGATTGACAGCTGCCCCTGACTGGGAACCATACCAGGCCAAAACCAGAAATACAAAACATAGCACAAAAACATAGAAAAAATAACATAGAATGCCCACCCTAGTCACACCCTGGCCTAACCAAAATAGAGAATAAAAAGCCTCTCTATGGCCAGGGCGTGACATGGTCGGATTACCAGAATATAGTTCATTTCCCCCCATCTTCTGATGTTCCCAGAATCTCTATGTTAACCAAGGGTTTTGCAAATGTAACATCAGTAGGGTAGAGAGAGGAAAAAGGGGGAAAGAGGTATTTATGACTGTCATAAACCTATCCCAGTATCAACAACAAAAAAATATTCAAATCAAATGTTATTGGTCACATACACACGAAATGCTTATGTTTCTAGCTCCAACAGTGCAGTATACCTAACAATACAAAACAATACACACAAACCCCAAAAATAAAAAGAAAGAACTAAGGTTCAGAGAAGGGTACTGGGCTGGTTAGTAACAGTGACTAAGGTTCAGAGCAGGGTACTGGGCCGGCTAGTAACAGTGACTAAGGTTCAGGGCAGGGTACTGGGCCGGCTAGTAACAGTGACGAAGGTTAAGAGCAGGGTACTGGGCCGGTTAATAACAGTGACTAAGGTTCAGAGCAGGGTACTGGGCCGGTTAGTAACAGTGACTAAGGTTCAGGGCAGGGTACTGGGCCGGCTAGTAACAGTGACTAAGGTTAAGAGCAGGGTACTGGGCCGGTTAGTAACAGTGACTAAGGTTCAGAGCAGGGTACTGGGCCGGCTAGTAACAGTGACTAAGGTTAAGAGCAGGGTACTGGGCCGGTTAGTAACAGTGACTAAGGTTAAGAGCAGGGTACTGGGCCGGTTAGTAACAGTGACTAAGGTTCAGAGCAGGGTACTGGGCCGGTTAGTAACAGTGACTAAGGTTCAGGGCAGGGTACTGGGCCGGCTAGTAACAGTGACTAAGGTTAAGAGCAGGGTACTGGGCCGGTTAGTAACAGTGACTAAGGTTCAGAGCAGGGTACTGGGCCGGCTAGTAACAGTGACTAAGGTTAAGAGCAGGGTACTGGGCCGGTTAGTAACAGTGACTAAGGTTAAGAGCAGGGTACTGGGCCAGTTAGTAACAGTGACTAAGGTTCAGGGCAGGGTACTGGGCCGGCTAGTAACAGTGACTAAGGTTAAGAACAGGGTACTGGGCCGGTTAGTAACAGTGACTAAGGTTCAGGGCAGGGTACTGGGCTGGCTAGTGGTGACTATTTAACAGTCTGATGGCCTGGAGATAGATGTTTTTCAGTCTCTCGGTCCCAGCTTGATGCACCTGTACTGTCTCCACCTTGTAGATGGTAATAGGGTGAACAGACCATTGCTCGGGTGGCTGAGGTCCTTGATGATCTTTTTTGGCCTTCCTGTGACACCGGGTGCTGTAGATGTGACTGCACCACCCTCTGGAGAGCCCTGCTGTTGCGGACGGTGCAATTGCCGTACCAGGCGGTGATACAGTCCAACAGGATGCTCTCAATGGTACATCTGTAGAAGTTCGTAAGGGTCTTAGGGGCCAAGCCTAATTTCTTCAGCCTCCTGAGGTTTCTGTTGCACCTTCTTCACCACACTGTCTGTGTGGGTGGACTATTTTAGGTTGTCAGTGATGTGCACGCCGAGGAACTTGAAACTTTTCACCCTCTCCACTGCGGTCCGTTGATGTGGATGGGGGGCGTGCTCTCTCTGCTGTCTCCTGAAGTCCATGATCAGCTCCTTCACTTTGTTGACATTAAGGGATAAGTTATTTTCCTGGCACCACCTCCTCCCTGGGGGTTGTCTCATCGATATTGGTAATCAGGACTAACACTCTTGTGTTGTAAGCTAACTTGATGATTTAGTTGGAGACATGTGTGGCCATGCAGTCATGGGTGAACAGGGTGTACAGGAAGGGGCTGAGCACGCACCCTTGTGGAGCCCCCGTGTTGAGGAAGATTTCGAATAGTATTTGAACCCAGGTCTTTATGTGAGAGAGCCCCAGTCAGAGACCCAGCCTGTGGAACATAATGAAGACGGCTGCTAACGATCTCGGTCTGCTTGGGGATGTCATGACGTCTACTGAGGCATTGCAACAACAGAATCACAATCACACACTGAATGACACTAACAAGAGAGAGAGAGAGCAGCTGGGTAAGCAGGAGAGGAGGGAGGAAATGCACAATCAACAATCTAGACAGGACAGGCAGAACAGCAGCAGGAGAGCTCCTCCTAAAGTCATGTTCTCTCTAGCTCTCTTTGTATGAGATACAGATTCAATCTACAGTGCAAAATGAACATGATCTTAAAAAGTACTGGCAAGCTGATTTAGCACAGATTCAAAATGTACAGTTGAAGTTTGAAGTATACATACACCTTAGCCAAATACATTTAAACTCAGTTTTTCACAATTCCTGACATTTAATCCGAGTAAAAATTCCCTGTATCAGGTTAGTTAGGATCACCACTATTTTAAGAATGTGAAATGTCAGAATGAGTAGAAAAAAATATTTATTTCAGCTTTTATTTCTTTCATCACATTCCCAGTGGGTCAGAAGTTTACATATACTCAAATAGTATTTGGTAGCATTGCCTTTAAATAGTTTAACTTGGGTCAAACATTTCGGGTAGCCTTCCACAAGCTTCCCAAAATAAGTTTGGTGAATTGTCCCATTCCTCCTGACAGAGATTGTGTAACTGAAACAGGTTTGTAGGCCTCCTTGCTCGCACACACTTTTTCAGTTCTGCCAACAAATTTTCAATAGGATTGAGGTCAGGTCTTTGTGATATCCATTCCAATACCTTGACTTTGTTGTTCTTTAGCCATTTTGCCACAACTTCAGAAGTATGCTTGGGGTCATTGTCCATTTGGAAGACCCATTTGCGACCAAGCTTTAACTTCCTGACTGATGTCTTGAGATGTTGCTTCAATATATCCACATAATTTTCTTGCCTCATGATGCCATCTATTTTGTGAAGTGCATCACTCCCTCCTGCAGCAAAGCACCCCCTTTTTCCTCCAAACATAAGGTTGGTCATTATGGCCAAACAGTTCTATTCTTTTTTCATCAGACCAGAGGACATTTCTCCAAAAACTAAGATCTTTGTCCCCATGTGCAGTTGCAAACTGTAGTCTGACTTTTTTATGGCGGTTTTGGAGCAGTGGCTTCTTCCTTGCTGAGCAGCCTTTCAGGTTATGTCGATATAAGACTCGTTTTACTGTGGATATGGATACTTTTGTACCTGTTTCCTCCAGCATCTTCACAAGGGCCTTTGCTGTTGTTCTGGGATTGACTTGCACTTTTCACACCAAAGTATGTTCATCTCTAGGAGACAGAACGCGTTTCCTTCCTGAGCGGTATGACGGCTGCGTTGTCCCATGGTGTTTATCCCATGGCGTACTATTGTTTGTACAGATGAACGTGGTACCTCCAGGCATTTGGAAATTGGGGTTAGAAACATGTTTATTTTGACTTTAGAAAGAAAGCCTTTTATAAACAACGGCAACACTGCCATGTTGATCCCAGCCTTGCTGTTGGAAAACCACTTCTGTCCTACTTCTGGATGCACCTACCTCTACTTTACTCCTTGACTTTCATCTACAGTCAGTTGCATTAGCCTTACCACTCAAATGTGACCAATATCTGCAGTGATGCTCGTGGCAACGTCATCTCGCTGTGTAACGCTTGTCAGTGGTGGAAGAAGAGGAGGACCAATGTGCAGCGTGGTAAGTGTCCATATTGATAATTTATTATCATGAACACAAAAACAAGAACGAACGAAACGAAACAGTCCTGTACGGTGAATACACAAAACAGAAAACAATCACCCACACCACACAGGTGGGAAAAAGCTACCTAAGTATGATTTTCAATCAGAGACAACGACACCTGCCTCTGATTGAGAACCATACCAGGCCAAACACAAAAACACCACATAGAAAAAGGAACATAGACAACCCACCCAACTCACGCCCTGACCATACTAAAACAAAGACATAACAAAATAACTAAGGTCAGAACGTGACACGCTGAGCCTACCTTTAAATTATGAAGTAAATCTCAATTTGTTTTAGAGTGAAAAATAATAGTTTCAGTATAGTTTTAGTTTTTCAAATAGTTTGATTAGTTATTTGATTTAAGTTCACTAAATTGTTTTCTTATGATTAGTTTTAGTTTACAATAACAACCTTGGTGTGTAGCGACTCAAGGCACTATAACTGCATAATGAGAACTGGCATGCATTATTGGTCAGTAATTTTAGATGAACCTCTCAGAAGAACTAGGTGAACCTGCTCAGGTGAAGGCTGCAACTCCCTCTCTCTCTGTCATTCCATCACTTTCTCTCTCCATCTCTCTCTCTCATCCACTCCACCTCTCAGATCCTCTCTCTCTCTCTCTCTCTCTCTCTTTCTCCATCCGTCTCTCTTTCTCTGTCCCTCTCTCTCCCCCTTCTTCTCTGTTTCTCTCTTTCCCTGCACCTCTCTCCTCCCTCCCCTCCCTCTCCACCTCCATCCCTCTCACTCTCTCCCTTCTTCTCTGTCTCTCTCCATTCCTCTCTCTTTCCCTCCACCCCTCTCCTCCCTCCCTTCCCTCTCCACTCCCTCTCTTAAATGTATTTGTATTTTTATTTCATCTAATGGACATACACAAAATAGTCCAAATTAGTGAAGTGAAATGAAAAAAAATATATTGTTTCATAAAATTCAAAACAATAAAAAACAGGAAAGTGGTGCGTGCATATGTATTCACAGCCTTTGCTGTTAAGCCCCTAAATAAGATCTGGTGCAACCAATTACCTTCAGAAGTCACATAATTAGTTAAATAAAGTCCACCTGTTTGCAATCTAAGTGTCACATGATCTGTCACATGATCTCAGTAGAAATACACCTGTTCTGAAAGGCCCCAGAGTCTGCAACACCACTAAGCAAGGGGCACCACCAAGCAAGCAGCACCATGAAGACCAAGGAGCTCTCCTTACAGGTCAGGGACAAAGTTGTGGAGGAGTACAGATCAAATCAAATCTAAGTTTATTTGTCACATGCGCTTACTTACAGGCTCTAACCAATAGTGCAAAAAATGGTATTAGGTGAACAATAAAAATAACAGTAAAAATACTAAAAAACAGTAGGGAGGCTATAAAAGTAGTGAGGCTACATACAGACACCGGTTAGTCAGGCTGATTGAGGTAGTATGTACATGTAGATATGGTTAAAGTGACTATGCATATATGATGAACAGAGAGTAGCACTAGCGTAAAGAGGGGTTGGCGGATGGTGGGTGGCGGGACACAATGCAGATAGCATGTATGTATAGTTAAAGTGACTGTGCATATATGATAAACAGAGAGTAGCAGCAACGTAAAAGAGGGGTTGGGGGAGGCACACAATGCTAATCGTCTGGGTAGCCATTTGATTACCTGTTCAGGACTCTTATGGCTTGGGGGTAAAAACTGTTGAGAAGCGTTTTTGTCCTAGACTTGGCACTCAGCTACCGCTTGCCATGCGGTAGTAGAGAGAATAGTCTATGACAGGGGTGGCTGGGATCTTTGAAAATTTTTAGGGCCTTCCTCTGACACCGCCTGGTGTAGAGGTCCTGGATGGCAGGCAGCTTAGCCCCAGTGATGTACTGGGCCGTACGCACTACCCTCTGTAGTGCCTTGCTGTCGGAGGCCGAGCAATTGCCGTACCAGGCAGTGATGCAACCAGTTAGGATGCTCTCGATGTTGCAGCTGTAGAACCTTTGAGGATCTTTTAGTTTCCTGAGGAGGATTAGACTTTGTCGTGCCCTCTTCACAACTATCTTGGTGTGTTTGGACCATTCTAGTTTGTTGTTGATGTGGACACCAAGGAACTTTAAGCTCTCAACCTGCTCCACCGAAGCCCTGTCAATGAGGATGGGGGCGTACTCTGTCCTCCTTTTCCTGTAGTCCACAATAATATCCTTAGTCTTGGTTACATTGAGGGATAGGTTGTTATTCTGGCACCACCCGCCCAGGTCTCTGACCTCCTCCCTATAGGCTGTCTCGTTGATGTCGGTGATCAGACCTACCACTGTTGTATCATCTGCAAACTTAATGATGGTGTTGGAGTCGTGCCTGGCCATGCAGTTGTGGGTGAACAGGGAGTACAAGAGGGGACTGAGCACGCACCCCTTGGGGGCTCCAGTGTTGTGGATCAGCGTGGCAGATGTGTTGCTACCTACCCTTACCACCTGGGGACGCCCGTCAGGTAGTCCAGGATCCAGTTGAAGAGGGAGGTGTTTAGTCCCAGGAACCTTAGCTTAGTGATGAGCTTTAAGGGCACTATGGTGTTGAATGCTGAGCTGTAGTCAATGAATAGCGTTCTCACATAAGTGTTCCTTTTGTCCAGGTGGGAAAGGGCGGTGTGGAGTGCAATAGAGATTGCATCATCTGCGGATCTGTTAGGGGTGGTATGCAAATTGGAGTGGGTCTAGGGTTTCTGGGATAATGGTGTGGGTTGTGAGCCATTACCAGCCTTTCAAAGCACTTCATGGCTACGGATGTGACTGCTACAGGTCTGTAGTCATTTAGGCAGGTTGCCTTTGTGTTCTTGTGCACAGGGACTATGGTGGTCTGCTTGAAACATGTTGGTATTACAGACTCAATCAGGGACATGTTGAAAATGTCAGTGAAGACACCTGCCAGTTGGTCAGCACATGCCCGAAGCACACGTCCTGGTAATCCGTCTGGCCCCTCAGCCTTGTGTATGTTGACCTGTTTAAAGGTCTTACTCACCTCGGCTACGGAGAGCGTGATCACACAGTCGTCCGGAACAGCTGATGCTCTCACGCATGCCTCAGTGTTGCTTGCCTCAAAGCGAGCATAGACGTGATTTAGCTCGTCTGGTAGACTCGTGTCACTGGGCAGCTCGTGGCTGTCCCTTTGTAGTCTGTAATAGTTTAGAAGCCCTGCCACATAAGATGAGCGTCAGAGCAGGTGTAGTATGATTCAGCCTTAGCCCCGTATTGATGCTTTGCCTGTTTGATGGTTCGTCGCAGGGCATAGCAGTATTTCTTGTAAGCTTCTGGGTTATAAAAAAAATATTTTAAACTTTTATCATGCCACAGAGCACAATTAAATTCATTATAAAAAAAAAATGGAATGGCACCACAACAAACCTGCCAAGAGAGGGCCGCCCACCAAAACTCACGGACCAGGCAAGGAGGGCATTAATCAGAGAGGCAACAAAGAGAACAAAGATAACCCCGAAGGAGCTGCAAAGCTCCATAGCGGAGATTGGAGTATCTGTCCATAGGACCACTTTAAGCCGTACACTCCACAGAGCTGGGCTTTATGGAAGAGTGGCCAGAAAAAAAGCCATTGCTTAAAGAAAAAAATAAGCAAACACGTTTGGTGTTCGCTAAAAGGCATGTGGGAGACTCCCCAAACATATGGAAGAAGGTACAAATTTGAGCTTTTTGGCCATCAAGGAAAACGCTATGTCTGGCACAAACCCAACACCTCTCATCACCCTGAGAACACCATCCTCACAGTGAAGCATGGTGGTGGCAGCATCATGCTGTGGGGATGTTTTTCATCAGCAGGAACTGGGAAACTGTTCAAAATAGAAGGAATTATGGATGGTGCTAAATACTGGGAAATTCTTGAGGG
Organism: Oncorhynchus kisutch; assembly: GCF_002021735.2. NCBI lineage: Eukaryota > Metazoa > Chordata > Actinopteri > Salmoniformes > Salmonidae > Oncorhynchus > Oncorhynchus kisutch. Next base: position 29,126,573 of record NC_034198.2, on the reverse strand, counting down.
AAACCTGTTTCAGTCTTCCAGAGATTTGAGACTGGGATGGAGGTTCACATTCCAGCAGGACAATGACCCTAAGCATACTGCTTAGGCTCAAAGCAAAACTTGAGTGGTTTAAGGGGAAACATTTAAATGTCTTGGAATGGCCTAGTCAAAGCCCAGACCTCAATCCAATTAAGAATCTGTGGTATGACTTAAATATTGCTGTACACCAGCGGAACCCATCCAACTTGAAGGAGCTGGAGCAGTTTTGCCTTGAAGACTGGGCAAAAATCCCAGTGGCTAGATGTGCCAAGCTTATAGAGACATACCCCAAGAGACTTGCAGCTGTAATTGCTGCAAAGGGTGGCTCTACAGTATTGACTTTAGGGGTGTGTTGACTTTGGAGATGTGAATAGTTATGCACGCACAGTTTTTTGTCCTATTTCTTGTTTATTTCACAAAACATATATATATATATATATATATATATATTGCATCTTCAAAGTGGTAGGCATGTTCTGTAAATCTGTAAATCAAAGGATACAATCCCCCAAAAAATCAATTTTAATTCCAGGTTGTACGGCAAAATAGGAAAAATGCCAAAGGACTTTCACAAGCCACTAAAGATGCTCACGATGGCACCATCCCTCTTTCCTGCAGCTCATTCTGTTTATTCTCTCATTTCTATTTCTCATTACTTCCTTATTTTTCCTTCTGTAAAAAAAGTGATTGTTTAAGTTAATATGGTAATGTGTGTGAAGATAAATAAGATAATATACATGTTATTTATATATACTATTATTTATATAACAAGTGCCCTTAAGCTTGGTTTAACCTGTGAATGTTTGCCTTATTAAATCTTTGTTTTGTCATTTATATATCTGGCTTACACATTTGTTCCAAACCAGTAAACTGTTGTATTGCACAATAAAACTGCTCTCTTAATTATCAGTGTAAATTAAGAATAATATTTTTTTTACTAAATGTATGATCGCATGTGTCTCTTCCCGCCACTCCATATCAAGTCAAGTGTATTTGCCATATGCACAGGATACACATGGTGTACACAGTACAATGAAATGCTTAAAACATGCTAGGACTGGATAGTCAATGCTCAACAATCCACTCACTATTGCAGAGAAGCAGAGGAGGTGACCAGAGATGACCAATTAAGGAAGAAGTCCACTGCTTGACAGGACTGAAGGCTAAATCCATTCACCAGTGAGGGTTATATAGCCGCACAGCTGCCTCTCCAAGGTTTCCTGCACCCCTCGTAAAATGACATTCATGTTCACATTCTTTTATTTATTGTAGGCCAGTGCCATGTATTGGGATTGGGGGGATACACCATGTCGAATAGGCTTACAATGCATACTTTTGAAGAATAAATTAACTAACTTAATGTGTATTACAAAGTAGTAGCTAAGGAAACAACTCAAAACTGCACAAAGCAGTGGCCTATAGGAACCACTAAATGGCATTTAACCAGGCTATTACAACATAAACTGAGTGATGTGCAGCCTAACCGACATTGCTGCCTACACAAAAGAAATACTGCTTTTAAAACAACCCAGTGCGGTAAATAGTGGACATAACACACGTTTGGTTATTTTTGACCGAGCCAGTTGGGTCCTTACTTGGGTTATTGAGCCATGATCCACTGGGTCAGATCAGAAGACTGGAGGCGTGGCTCAGTAGGGGCCTGACTTTCAGCTCTTTTTTGGCCACCCATGAGAGTAAATGTCACTCATGTTCATCATTTTAAGTGTGTACTCTGCAAATTTCAATTTTCATTCAATATTTTTGAAATGACATATTTTAATATAAAATGTATATTTAAATATTATTTAAAAAATAGTAACTATCCCTACATTGGGATGTGCATAGGCTCTTAAGGAACTCATACTATTGTGAAGCCCTATTTAAACTACAAAAGTGTCAGTGCTCAACCATAACATGCATTGACAATGCAACAGAACAGATTAACCGGAATTACATTTACTCTCAAAAGTGACCCGAAAAAATATTATCTAAAAGCCACGCCCCTACTAAGCCACGCCTCCAGTCTTCTGCTCTGACCCAGTGGATCATAGCTCAATAACCCAGCATCAACAACCCAATTTAAGGAAAACAATATGTTTGTGAACTAGCTGGGTCAAAATAACCCAAATAACCAAACATTTACCCAAATTGAGTTGTTTTTAACCCAGCATTTTTGTCTTGTATAATTTGTCTTTTTAATGTGGAGAGAGTAGAGCGGTTATGTTGTGATCCTGTCAGGGCTGGGCTCTAGCTGTAACCTTGTTGAATGCTTACTTACTGAGTGACGCACCCCAGGAAAATACAGGACTTTGCATTAGCGCAGGGCAGGTGGAAATGATAATGGTTCTCTCTTCTCCTCCGCTTCAATTTACTTTGTTATGTTGGCTACCTAGGTTCGTCTATCTGAGGTCGGTTTTATTTGAGTTCTCTTTAGAAAGTGACGATTGGGGAGAAAGGGGAAGCGGTTGATCAATGCCCAGGTAGCCTACAGGATGGCACCAGCAAGGCGGACGGTGTGGGTTCTTCTCGCGCTGTCGGGTGTTCTGAATTTGCGCTCCTGCTGGACTTTCACTTGTCCGTCGATTTGCAAATGTTCATTGAAGAGCGATACATGTTACAAAGACACGGGAGATAAACTCAGTTGCACGAGGGAAACGCAACTGAGGTCCCAAGCCGCTCCATCGTTTATTCGAAACTTGTAAGTACCCTAAAATGTCATTCCGTTTTGGTGGAGGGATTGTGCATATATTACATTATAGCGTCAATATCTACCCATGTTTTTATTTTATTTGCCGGACACTTTTGTCGTTGATTATTTAGTATTTGATGATTTATTATTTGATTGTTTATTTAACCTTTGAATTCAACCAGTCAATTAGGAAACACAATCCAATTTACAGTAGATACAATGATGGCCTTTTATCAGGACAGTACTGTCTGTAGTACAGTGCCTAGCTACTGATTGTGCTTTACCCTCTTCACTTCAGTTGATTAAAATTCAGGCCACCATAGTAGCCTAATACTCAGCCTGGTCTCATAGACTAGACATAACATAGTAAATGTAAATCCAATCGAATTGGTATGATATGTTATCTTTGGTATGGTTACATAGTACAGATGCTTACATAAGGCAAAAATGTATGTCTAACACGAACATCTAGCAACCCATAGGTTGCGAGTTTAAATCTCATTACGGACAACTTTTGTATTTTAGCTTATTATCTACTTTTGAACTACTTACACATTTTTAATTGCTTTTCAACTACTTAGCATGTTAGCTAAACTTTCCTCCGAACCCTAACCTTAACCCTTTTAGGTAACCCTTCCCCTAACCCTAACTATAACCTTAAACTTTTAACGTAACTCCTAAACTTAACCCTAACCCTTAGTCTAGCTCATTTTAGCCAGCTAGCTAATGTTAGCCACCTAGCCACCTAGAATTCATAACATATCACGTCTTACAAATTTGTAACATATTGCCCGCTTTGCAAATTAATTTTCCGCTTTGTAATGTAAAACATATCATACAAAATGGGTGATGGATATATACAAATCAATACATACCATACGAAACATAACATATCATACTAAATGGACTGTCACAGATTTACATCCAGAATAATAAGAAATGCTCTGTGATCTGGTTGCCAGCAGCCAGCATTACCTTAGACTACATGTTTTTCCTTGTGTGTAATCTTTAGAAGACTAACTCATCTGCCGTTGAATGAAGTTCCAAGCAATGCCTTCAGAGGACTGATCAACGTGTCCAGAATGTAAGTTTCAATTAAATGTATTTATTACGCCCTTTTCACCTGTGACATATAGCATTGTCAATATTCCTTTAGCCCTATTACACATTTTCAGTTTAACTCTGGGTTTACCTTTTCAATGTCATAGATCTGCAAAGCTTCATGAGGATGTTTAAAACTGGACTAGTGCCCAGTTATAAACGCATTTTTTTTTTTGTGGAAGACATAAAAAAGCTGGTAGCTTTTATGAAAGGTGTGATAATCTAACATTATATTGTATGAAACATTTATCTAAATGGATGTTAAAGTGGCAGTACAGTCGTCATTTTTATAATATTTCCACATTATGAGGTCAAAGTAACACTCAGATAATGGCCTTTTAGTGTAAGAGGTGGTGTTTTGTGTGAGGAGGCGCCCTGGAATTTCAGCCTGTTCAGGAGGGATGGTGTTTTTGGCCCAAAGCATGACATCGCAATCAGACCTAATTAGTCTGACCAATGACTTTTGGAAGCGAGTAGGCTCTAGAGTCTAGAGATGATTTTATCCACCAGGGCTGTGTATTTAAATATTTCCATTTTTATCAACACACCCACACTGTCAGACTGAGCATTTCAATGGCAAAAGGAGGCTCAGGGAAATATAAAAAATATGTTTGCAGTTATTTCAATTAAATAAACACGCACTGTGATTCAATAGACATGCTCCAGTTCATTTCCTTGTATTCAGAGTCTTTCTTATTATATAAATAAGTAATAAGAGCTAAGACACTACAGATGAGTTGCCTACATACACACATCCTTTTAGAGGAAGTAGTTTGACCTACATTTATTTATGATATATTACCTTTCACCCACTATTTAGGAGATCAAAAGCATGTCAATTCATATGAACAAATTGTTGGTTACTATTTGTGAAACAATGATAAGCGTGGTTGATGAACCAACTCACTGGCCTTATGGTTAGAGTGTCCACTGTGTTGTGTCTGTGACTACCATTAAATGTGAAGACTTATTTTATCAAATCAATTCTCTATGTACAATTATTATTACATGATTAAACTAATCATGTTAACTTTAATTAACTAGGAAGTCGGGGCACCACGGGAAAAAGTTTATATAGTCTCTATTTCCCTAATCACCTCTTCAGATATTTTAATATATCAAAACAGTCGCTTATTAATGAATTGTACCTCATCAGTTCTCATTACTGAACATCGCAAACCCTTGGATATCTGCATGAACCCTAGCATAAATTATGAATCAGTGATGTACAAATTGGCTTATTTATTTACTAGCTACATAATCAAATCACAGAAATACATGAAAACACACACGATTAGTTCATACATGATACAAAGAAAGTCCCTAGAGGACGAAACCGTTATGATGGCTTGGTAGACAAAGGAAATGGGGTAGGGACCGCTCAATAGCGGGAAACTCATAGCTGATAACTACACTCATAGAAAGTGCTAATACTTTACATGAACGACCGCTTATTTGAAAAGAAATGGCAATTGACATATTTACGAGTGTATGTCTTGCGGTCTCTCTCTGTGGTCGCCGGTCCATCTGCTGGAGAGAGTCGACAGAAAAGTCTCTGGTTGCGTTCCCCGGAAGTCACAGTCTGTCGTAGTTGTTATAATGGACACTTCAGAGAACCATTCGGAAATCTTATTAGAATAGGATGCGTTTACCAGACTAAAGTATTTAAACAGCTGCAGTCTGAATAATTATTCTTACTTTTCTAGATTTCTTCACCATTTCAACATGGGGATGATCTCCACGTCCTCTGGTCTTGTCCTTTGGTAGAGTTGTAGTTTAAACTGCTTCACACACCAGCATCCAGCATCACCCAGCACATTTTGGTCTTGTAAATCCAACCATTTGCGACCTTAGCTTACACCGTGGTTTGCGTGGTCTATAGCGTTGTAGTTCTTAACCATTTCAACATTTAGCGTTGTTCCATATTTTCTGGTCTAATGTACATTTCATAGGAACTAGGTTCTATACTCTGTGGAAGAAGGGTTGGTTCTATGACACCTAATGTGATGTCTGGGCTCACGGGGGTGTGGCCACTGACTAGTTACAACTTTATGAAAATCCATATTCTCATTTAGAAGGTTAACATCACATTACATCTTTTCACAAATAGTTTAATGTTTAATCACATACGTTTCACAATATTTAGATGTAAACCTGACAGAGATACAGTTATGTATGTTTCCTGTCCTTCATGAGATCACCAAATGAAACACACTCGACATGACTGTCCTTTAAGTGTCCATGGATCATTCTCATTCAAAATAGAAACATTGTTTAATTGTTCAAACGTTTGATGTCCAAGGGTGTCTCTGTGTTCCACAGTTTACATTCCAATCTCGAACACTACAGAGCATAGGGGCATTTTATGACCGACCATAAAACAGTCTACTTCCCGCTCTCCCCCTCTGAGAGAGGGCACGCTGCAGAGCGGACCCCCCTGTAACCTGATCCTTCAGATCGTTACAGGAGAGTTATGACAGCCGGATGGTTGGGAGTTTGTTCCCCGGCCGAGTCATAACAAAGACTGAAAATGGGACCCGATGCGTCTCTGCTTGACACTCAGCATTTAGGAGATGGAGTGGGGGTAAGGCCCTGTGATAGACTAGGAACCTGTTCTGAGGGATTACTTGTACATCAAGCTGCCTCATGCTACAGAAACAGGAAATAGTCTCCTGCTCCTATGAGTATTCTTATCTTGTATTATTTCTTATTGTTGGTGTATTGTCGATAAGGAACCTGCAAGTAAGCATTTCATTGGGCGGTGTATACCATGTCTATCCCCACATACGACTAATAAAACTTGAAACTATGAGCCAAGGCTCGTGCAAGGCTATACTTAGGTCTACTCATGGCTGATGTTCTTCCACGGTCTATTTCTGAAGACAAAAAAACTGTAGATAGTGGGGGTTGCTGTTTAAAATAATCTGATACTGCATACATTTTCAAAGATAAGGCACCACACTATCTCACGATGGCAACACCCATCCGTAGCACGCGCTCCAGCAGGTGTATCTCACTCATCATCCCTAAAGCCAACACCTCATTTGGCCGCCTTTCGTTCCAGTTCTCTGCTGCCTGTGACTGGAACGAATTGCAAAAATCGCTGAAGTTGGAGACTTTTATCTCCCTCACCAACTTCAAACATCTGCTATCTGAGCAGCTAACTGATTGCTGCAGCTGTACATAGTCTATCGGTAAGCCCACCCATTTTTACCTACCTCATCCCCATACTGTTTTTATTTATTTACTTTTCTGCTCTTTTGCACACCAATATCTCTACCTGTACATGGCCATCTGATCATTTATCACTCCAGTGTTAATCTGCAAAATTGTAATCATTCGCCTACCTCCTCATGCCTTTTGCACACAATGTATATAGACTCCCCTTTTTTTCTCTACTGTGTTATTGACTTGTTAATTGTTTACTCCATGTGTAACTCTGTGTTGTCTGTTCACACTGCTATGCTTTATCTTGGTCAGGTCGCAGTTGCAAATGAGAACTTGTTCTCAACTAGCCTACCTGGTTAAATAAAATAAAAATCTCCATATAAAATGTGTCTGTTTTATCTATACTGAACAAAAATATAAGCGCAACGTAAAGTGTTGGTCCCATGTTTCATGACAGGTGTGGCATATCAAGAAGCTGATTAAACAACATGATCATTACACAGCTGTACCTTGAGCTGGGGACTATAAAAGGCCACTCAAATGTTTTGTCACACAACACAATTAAACAGATGTTTCAAGTTTTGAGGGAGTGTGCAGTTGGTATGCTGACTGCAGGAATGTCCACCATAGCTGTTGCCAGAATATTGAATGTTAATTTCTCTACCATAAGCCACCTCCAACATTGTTTTAGAGAATTTGGCAGTACGTCCAACCGGCCTCACAACCTCAGATCACGTGTAACCACGCCAGCCCAGGACCATCACATCCGGCTTCTTTACCTCCGTAATGTGCAGGAATAAGCTACGGATAATGAACACAAATGTGTTTTATAGAAGGCCATTTGAATGCACAGAGATACCGTGATGACATCCTGAGGCCTATTGTCATGCCATTCATTCGCCGCCATCACCTCATGTTTCCGCATGATAATACACGGCCTCATGTCGCAAGGATCTGTACACAATTCCAGGAAGCTGAAACTTTCCCAGTTCTTCCATGGCCTGCATACTCACCAGACATGTCACCCATTGAGTATGTTTGGGATGCTCTGGATCGACGTGTACAACAGCTTGTTCCAGTTCCCGCAACTTCGCACAGCCATTGAAGTGGAGTGGGACAACATTTCACAGGCCACAATCAACAGCCTGATCAACTCTATGCGAAGAAGATGTGTCGCGCCACATAAGGCAAATGGTGGTCACACCAGATACTGACTGGTTTTCTGATTCAAGCCCCTACCTTTAAGGTATCTGTGACCAACAGATGCATATCTGTATTCCCAGTCATGTGAAATCCATAGGTTAGGGCCTAATTCCTTTATTTCAATTGACTGATTTCCTTATATGAACTGAATCTCAGTAAAATCTTTGAAATTGTTGCATGTTGCATTTATATTTATGTTCAGTGTAGTTAGATAACGTAGACTTCGCTGATCATAGTTAGGGAATAGAGCGCCACTTGGGACGCACACAATGCAGCCCAAAGATACTGTTTGTGCATACAAACACACACAGTGAACAGCATAGAGGGTCTTGGTCTGAATATAAGTGTCACGATCGTCTGAAGAAGTGGACCAAAGCGCAGCGTGGTGAGCGTACATTTGCTTTTATTTATATAAATGTCGCCAACAAAACAAGAAACAAAGAAACGACCGTGATGCTTACAAGGGCTATAGTGCCACTAACAAAGATAACTTCCCACAATAACAAAAGGGAAAAAGGCTGCCTAAGTATGATTCCCAATCAGAGACAACGATAGGCAGCTGTCCCTGATTGAGAACCATACCCGGCCAAAAAATAGAAAAACAAAACATAGAAATCTGAACATAGAATGCCCACTCAAATCACACCCTGACCAAACCAAATAGAGACATAAAAAGGCTCTCTACGGTCAGGGCGTGACAATTAGGCATTGTGTGGATAGAAATAGCATCACAGTTTTCATTTTGAATTTCATTAATCACTTTTGTTTTTCAGTCTCATAGACACATAATAAAGTCTCAATGTGACTGATTGGGTATCAAACCCTGGTTTCTTGTGAGACACAAGACTGTGTTAGCACACTGAACAAAAGCCGAAAACATGTTTTACTAAGCCATCTTTCTTACACAAGGTGGGTGGAACCAGATGGGAAAAGTGGGTGCATATTGTTTAGTTGGGAGTTGATGGTGTAGCAGGGAGCTGATGGTTTAGTAGGGAGTCGATGGTTTAGTAGGGAGTCGATGGTTTAGTAGGGAGTCGATGGTTTAGTAGGGAGTCGATGGTTTAGTAGGGAGTCGATGGTTTAGTAGGGAGTCGATGGTTTAGTAGGGAGTCGATGGTTTAGTAGGGAGTCGATGGTGTAATAGGGAGTCGATGGTGTAATAGGGAGTCGATGGTGTAATAGGGAGTCGATGGTGTAATAGGGAGTCGATGGTGTAATAGGGAGTCGATGGTGTAATAGGGAGTTGATGGTGTAATAGGGAGTTGATGGTTTAGTAGGGAGTTGATGGTTTAGTAGGGAGTTGATGGTTTAATAGTGTAATAGGTAGTTGATGGTGTAATAGGGAGCTGATGGTTTAATAGGGAGCTGATGGTTTAGTAGGGAGCTGATGGTTTAGTAGGGAGTTGATGGTGTAATAGGGAGTTGATCATGTAGTAAGGAGTTGATGGTTTAGTAGGGAGTTGATGGTTTAGTAGGGAGTTGATGGTTTAGTAGGGAAATAATCTGACCTTGATTACTGTAAATTTAGATAGCTGGATGCTACACTAATTTACCAATCTAAAACATTTTAGCTGATGTGGGATAATTGAGTGACTATTAGTGACTGACATAACAAGAGAAACTGTTGGTGCACAACCACATGTCGATATTGCACCTTGTGTATTCGACAATTCTACCTTGCAAAAGTTGAGACCCAGACTGAGTTCCCAAAAAAAACTATGTATTTAAAGTGCTGCCTGCTATCCAAATGTAGAATTTGAAAAATCATTCTATTTCTACCATTCCAACAGTTCACCAAATAATTAGGCCTAGATTGTTGGTTCATATCATGCAGCCCTACGTGACAAAGTGCAGAAATTGTAACATGAGTGCAGGAAATGCAGGATATTTTTGAAATTGCTGAAACATTTTTGGGGTTGAAGTTGGATTTGAACAGTATAAAACAATCAGAATGTAGAATGCCCCATTGAAATCACTTATAATTTATGTGTTGCCACTCTAGGGTCATGAACTACTCATAAAGCATATTTAGAACTTTAATTATTCCAAAACATCAAATACCATCAAAAACTTGAAAAATATTGTGATATGATATTCTGGCCATATCGCCCAGCCTAGTTCATGCTTATTTTATTTTAATTTATGGTCAGCTTGCTGCAAGTAGTTATTGTAAAATACACAGTAACTTACTTTGGCTCATCTCTGTCACTCTTACTGACCTGATGGTGTGGCAGGAAGGTCAGTTTGCTGTCAACCAAGAGGTTGAGGCCAGGTGAGGTTGAATCCCAAGTATCCTCACCACAAAGAACACTTAGTACTTGTCAACTCATGTTAAGCTGCAGTTGAAGTCGGAAGTCTACATCTTAGCCAAATACATTTAAACTTTTCACAATTCCTGACATTTAATCAGAGTAAAAATCCCCTGTTTTAGGCCAGTTAGGATCACCACATTATTTTAACAATGTGAAATGTCAGAAGAATAGTAGAGAGAATGGTTTATTTCAGCTTTTATTTCTTTCATCACATTCCCAGTGGGTCAGAAGTTTACATACACTAAATTAGTATTTGGTAGCATTGTCTTTAAATAGTTTAACTTGGGTCAAACGTTTCGGGTAGCCTTCCACAAGCTTCCCACAAAAAGTTGGGTGAATTTTGGCCCATCCCTCCTGACAGAGATGGTGTAACTGAGTCAGGTTTGTAGGCCTCCTTGCTCGCACATGCTTTTTCAGTTCTGCCCACAAATTTTCTATAGGATTGAGGACAGGGCTTTGTGATGGCCACTCCATTACCTTGACTTTGCTGTCCATAAGCCATTTTGCCACAACTTTGGAAGTATGCTTGGTGTCAAGCTTTAACTTCCTGACTGATGTCTTGAGATGTTGCTTCAATATATCCACATCATTTCCTCCCTCATGATGCCATCTATTTTGTGAAATGCACCAGTCCCACCTGCAGCAAAGCACCCCCACAACACAGTTGGGATGGTGTTCTTCGGCTTGCAAGCCTCCCCCTTTTTCCTCCAAACATATCAATGGTCATTATGGCCAAACAGTTCTATTTTTGTTTCATCAGACCAGAGGACATTTCTCCAAAAAGTACGATCTTTGTCCTCATGTGCAGTTGCAAACTGTAGTCTGGCTTTTTTATGGCGGTTTTGGAGCAGTGGCTTATTCCTTTCTGAGCAGCCTTTCAGGTTATGTCGATATAGGACTTGTTTTACTGTGGATATAGATACTTTTGTACCTGCTTCCTCCAGCATCTTCACAAGGGCCTTTGCTATTGTTCTGGGATTGATTTACACTTTTCACACCAAAGTAGGTTCATCTCTAGGAGACAGAACGCGTTTCCTTCCTGAGCGGTATGACGGCTGCGAGGTCCCATGGTGGTTATACTTGCGTACTATTGTTTGTACAGATGAACGCGGTACCTTCAGGCATTTGGAAATTGCTCCCAAGGATGAACCAGAATTGTGGAGGTCTACAATTTGTTGGTGGTGAAAAACAATGTATTTTCCAGCATGATAGAGCACCTTGCCATAAGGCAAAGGTGATAACTAAGTGGCTCGGGGAACAAAACAACGATATTTTGGGTCCATGGCCAGGAAACTCCCCAGACCTTAATCCCATTGAGAATTTGTGGTCAATCCTCGAGGCGGGTGGACAAACGAAAACCCACAAATTCTGACAAACTCCAAGCATTGATTATGCAATGGACTGCCATCAGTCAGGATGTGGCCCAGAAGTTAATTGACAGCATGCCAGGGCAGATTGCAGAGGTCTTGAAAAAGAAGGGTCAACACTACAAATATTGAATCTTTGCATCAACTTCATGTAATTGTCAATAAAAGCCTTTGACACTTGAAATGCTTGTAATTATACTTCAGTATTCCATATTAACATCTGACAAAAATTCCTAAAGACACTGAAGCAGCAAACTTTGTGGAAATTAATATTTGTGTAATTCTCAAACTTTTGGCCACAACTGTACATCCAGATCCCATCTAACTAATGCATTGCAAGAATAGCTGGGTGAATCCCTCATCTGGGCTGACAGCTTTACCCCAGCTTGGCCTTTGAGTCAAGGACCCCTCACCACTCACCACTCAATTGGCAAGACCCATGTTATGGTATTCCATCAGGGGGAATGGCTTACTGTAGCCTGGTTCCAGATCTGTTTGTGCTGACTTGCCAACTCCTATGGCCAGGGGAACAAGCTTCCCCTGATCTGATCAGGATGCAGCTGTCTTCTTACTGATAACTCAATTAGTGTCCGATTGAGATTTTGGTTGAGGTTTATTGCAGCCCCCTTAGCTATCATTATCTCTTTATATGAGTTTAAGGACCAGCAATTGAAATGGGTTTAGAATATTTATTGCAGAAATGGAATGGATGTAAGAATAAGGATTCAGGAGGGGAATGAGAATAGACCAGATGAAGCCATGGACTGCAGATGAAGGATTCTTAGGGATTTACTCTGTAGGTTTTGGCCAGGAGTTTCAGGTAGACATCACCGTCAGGCTGTGGTAGTTGGGCTTCTGTAAGCATGGCAATCCCCTAAGGAGATCCTTGAAGGAATGTAAGTCATATGAGATAGAGGTGGCAATGATTTGGAGGCTGGTAACTCAGTGTCTTGAAATGCAGCAGAGAGCATGCAACACAAAACGAAGAGGAGGAATGACTGTTTGGTCAGGTTTAAACAGGGTGGTATCGGTGATTAAGAAGAGTGAGAACAGGTGGAGACTGGTTATCAGTTAGTAGCAGCTAGAGCTTGTTTGAGGTGCTACGTTCAAGGCACCTTGTTAAGTGTTGCCAAAAGTAGTGGAGGCTGATTGTCAATGGTTAGCAGCTGGTGCTTGTTAAATTGGCAACTAGCTAAGTGTTACATTCAAGTGTGGTCCTCTCTCCTGAATGTTTGTTAATTCTTAACACCATTAATCAGTTAAGCATTGAACCAAATATTGTGTGTTATAGCTAGCTAACAGTATCATAATACACTGATCCAAGAGAGGTTCACCCCATAATTATGAGGTCAGAAAGTTAAGGACAGTCCAGACACCACATGTATCCACCACATCTGCAAGGTTACCCTTTACTATGTAGCCCAGTTACCAGTTGGAATTGCGGTCCAGAAGTGGGCCAGGTCTGGTTCTCATCATGTTATGATCATTTTTTAAATCCAAGCAGTAGTGCATCGATGGAGGCTTTGTTTTTTGTTTCCATTATGATGTGACGTCTCTGTCACTTCAATCTCCTCCTAACAAATAGCATACATGACCCCTGTGTAACTCATGTCTTCAAGTTTGTGGTGACCCCATTCATGTTTCAGTGTTTATGCACATTGTTCCACATTTACACTTGAGTGGGACAATGTTATCTGATGCAGTGTTAAATCAACTCCTGAATCAAGACTTTGCAACTCTAGAAATGTTACACTGAAAAATCAACACTAGGACATAGATTCAAACAGATCGAGTGTTAATCAGTGTTAACCAGCTTTGGCCAACACCTCAGATGTTGTGACGGTGTTCGAGGTGTTACCATGGTTAAAACTGATATATCGGTAAGCTGCTGCTCTTCTGTCACAAACCACTCACTTTCTTATTATCCCTACTGTGTTAGAAGTTCAAAACGATGCTCGAAAGTGTAGGCTGCATCTATGTGAGAAATAATGACTCTCAAATGTCAAACCATTGATGTTAGGCCATTGCATGTTTTCATGTTAATTTGGATGTGGGATTTATAGCCTACCAGTCTAATTTGAGTGTTTGAACTTGTAACACAGCTGCATGAATTTGTAACACAGCTGCATGGGATTTGTCGGATCATAGTAGGTTGCAACGAGCCGCTTGTGGATATGACAGCTCGAACGCAGTTCCACCTCCGACACCACCAAAACAACCAATATGCTGATGTCAATCTGATTTAATCCAGTCCTAGGTCACACTGGCTAATTTGCTGTGGTGGAGTTCAGATGATATTGTCTTGTCACGGATGACTCACATTGGCTGGAAATCATGGCCCAGCCTCTCCTCCATGTGTGAGGATGCTCTGAAATGAAATGGCTTTTTAATCGTTTCACAAAAGTAACAGTAATTAAGATGTTATGCAACAACTTAAGAAGAGAGGTACACACACACACAAACACATACACTCACACGGGGCTGAGGGAAAATATAAGCAGAGTGGGTCGCTAGGTTTAATTATCTGGTTTAAGATGGAATCTAAAAGGCTATCTAAAGAAAAGTGTTGGTTAATTACATATCAGTGGGTGGTACGGTGGACTGGAAGGGTAAAACATATTGAGGTCTATAAAAAAAGTATAATTAACAATAGAAGAAAGGGGTTGAGAGGGTGTGGAAGGTTGGTTTGGGATGGGGGATGGGTTGGAGGGTAGCAAGGGCATCATCAGGAAGACAGGAAACTGTCAAGGGCATGTCACTAGAGCCTCTCTGATCCTATCCCCTTTGGCCTTATCAGAATACTTCTCATTTCACTTTGCGATCCATTTGCAGTTTACTCTCTGCATATTCTGTCTCTATTTTATTATTAAGGAGAATATTCCTTTAGAATGTGAATTTACATTATGCTGTCTTTTTTTCTGCTACAGTGAGATATCTCAGAGTGACTGCACCAGGTACATAAGAAACCATGCATTCCTCTCTCTCCACAGCCTGACTGAGATGTAAGTGTCACACACACACCATATTACAGAATTTTCCTCTCCCAGTTCTGAAGGTTTTAATTGGTGAGATAACGTTTTGTTCCATTGAAGGTTTTGTATTTGACTGTGTTTACATTTTCTTAGTTTGTGTCTTCTACCCTATTAAGTTACTGTAATAGACTGTGGTTTATTTGAGGATTTTGTTGTGGGTCTTTGAACTTTTTTCTAAATACATTTGTCTGGATTGAACACAACAATTCATGCAGAATATTACTTATTTACTTAATCCTCTTCATTCCTGGACAGAATATTACTGTAACAAAAAAATGTACACGTATGATTCACAAGTGCACTTATCATGAGTAAAAATATGTTACTTGATTGGGATGTTGGAAATCAGTGTTAAAGTTTTCTAAATAAATGTTTATTGTGATGCTTTCTTTTATTCCTTAGACAGATACAGAACATCAGAAATCTGATCAGTATAGAGAAGGGGGCCTTCACTGATCTGCCCAAGCTGAGATACCTGTAAGCTTTTATGGCAATATTATTGTTAGTTACCATACTACTCTAAATCCAGCTACAACAACTCAGTTTGTCAATATTCCATTTTGGCATTTTGTTTACTTGATGAAATGCTGCCACAGTTTTGTAACACACACATTTCATCCACTTTTTTTTAAACCTCTTTCCCCCTCTTCTCTCTCTTCCAGGAGTATCTGTAACACAGGAATAATACACTTTCCAGACTTCTCAACCATCTCCTCCCTGGTCATACTGGAGTACTTCTTCCTGTACGTATCCAGAACCTAAAACTCAATGACATAATATTATAAACGGTGTGGTTCAAATCAAATCAAATTTTATTTGTCAAATGCCCCGAATACAATTACAGTGAAATACTTACTTACCAACAACGCAGTTGTAAGAAAAACAAGAAAAAGAAGTTGTATGAAAAACAAATCACTAAAGAGCAGTAGTAAATTACAATAGCGGGTGCTAATATACAGGGGGTACCGGTACAGAGTTAATGTGTCAATGTGCGGGGGCGCCTGTGTCGAGGTAGTTGAGGTAATTATGTAAATGCAGGTAGGGTTATTAAAGTGGCTATCCATAGATGATAACAGAGAGTAGCAGCAGTGTATCGGGGGTGCAAATAGTCTGGTTTAGCCATTTGATTAGCTGTTCAGGAGTCTTATGGCTTGTTTAAAAGCCTCTTGGGCCTAGACTTGACGCTCCAGTATTGCTTGCCGTGCGGTAGCAGAGAGAACAGTCTATGACTAGAGAGAACAGTCTATGACTAGGGTGGCTGGAGTCTTTGACCATTTTTAGGGCCTTCATTTGACACCGCCTGGTATAGAGGTCCTGGATGGCAGGGAGCTTGGCCCCGGTGATGTACTGGGCCGTAAGCACTACCCTTTTTTTTTTTTACACCTTTATTTTACTAGGCAAGTCAGTTAAGAACAAAGTCTTATTTTCAATGACGGCCTAGGAACAGTGGGTTAACTGCCTGTTCAGGGGCAGAACGACAGATTTGTACCTTGTCAGCTCGGGGATTCGAACTTGCAACCTTTCGGTTACTAGTCCAACGCTCTAACCACCCTCTATAGAGCCTTGCGGTCGGAGGCCGAGCAGTTGCCATACCAGGCAGTGATGCAACCCGTCAGGATGCTGTCGATGGTGCAGCTGTAAGGATCTGAGGACACATGTCAAATCTTTTCAGTCTCCTGAAGGGGAATAGGTTTTGTCGTGCGCTCTTGACAACCAACTGTCTTGGTGTGCTTAGACTATGTTAGTTTGTTCATGATGTGGATGCCAAGGAACTTGAAGCTCAACCTGCTCCACTACTGTCCCGTCGATGAGAATGGGGGCGTGCTCGGTCCTCCTTTTCCTGTGGTCCACAATCATATCCTTTGTCTTGATCACTTTGAGGGAGAGGTTGTTGTCCTTGCATCACACGGCCAGGTCTCTGATGTCCTCCCTATAGGCTGTCTCATCGTTGTCAGTGATCAGGCCTACCACTGTTGTGTCATCAGCAAATTTAATGATGGTGTTTGAGTTGTGGCTGGCCGTGCAGTCATGAGTGAACAGGGAGTACAGGAGGGAACTGAGCAGGCAACCTTGAGGGGCCCCCGTGTTGAGGACCAGCATGGCAGATGTGTTGTTACCTACCCTTACCACCTGGGTGCGGCCTGTCAGGAAGTCCAGGATCCAGTTGCAGAGGGAGGTGTTTAGTCCCAGGGTCCTTAGCTTAGTGATGAGCTTTGAGGGAAATATGGTGTTGAACGCTGAGCTGTAGTCAATGAATAGCATTCTCACACAGGTGTTCCTTTTGTCCAGGTGGGAAAAGGCACGTCTGTGCTAGATTAACAGTCCTGTAGTTTAGCATCTGCTTCATCTGACCACTTTTTTTATAGACCGAGTCACTGGTGCTTCCTGCTTTAATTTTTGCTTGTAATCAGGAGGATAGCATTATGGTCAGATTTGCCAAATGGAGGGCGAGGGAGAGCTTTGTACGCGTCTCAGTGTGTGGAGTAAAAGTGTCTAGATTTTTTCCCCTCAGGTTGCACATTTAACATGCTGATGGTAATTCGGTAACACTGATTTAAATTTCCCTGCATTGAAGTCACCGGCCACTAGGAGTGCCGCCTCTGGATGAGCGTTTTCCTGTTTGCTTATGGCGGAATACAGAGCATTGAGTGTGAGAAAAACTTTGAGACTTACTTAGATATCGTGCACCAGCTGTTGTTTACATAAATGCATAGGCCCCCGCCCCATGTCTTACCAGAGGCTGCTGTTCTGTCTTACTGATAGTGTATAACCCGCCAGCTGTATGTTCTTAATGTTCGAGCCCTGAATGCTGATTGGCTGACAGCCATGGTATATCAGGCCATATACCACGCCATATACCACACCTCCTCGGGCCTTATTGCTTAAATATACAATGATAATATAGCTATACCCATTTTAAGATCATATACACTCAACCCCAGTTGTATGTGACTCTACTATTCTAATTATTTTCACTGAAAAGGAACTGACCCTGGTCTTTGTGATGACATCCTGTGACCAGGGAATGATATTTAGTATCTCTTCTCTTCTCTTTGCTTCTTTCCGCTCTTCTTGTCACTCTTCTCTCTTCTCCTCTCCTTTCCTCTTCTCTTCTCTCCTATCCCTGCTCTCCTATCCTTTTTCTCTTCTCTTTATGACATGTCTCCTTATAATGCTGTTCACCACTGTAGAACCTCAAGAGTGGGAGGAGTGTCCATTTTTGTTCATGAACATTTTCATTTATTTGTACTGTTGACCTCGCACTTGCATCTGATGACATTGATGTTGAATCTCTTTTCATAGAAATTCCCTTCTGTTCATTTTTTGGTTGATAAAAATGTGGTATTGGATGCATCTATCGACCACACGATTCTGACATTGGTAGTTTCATTAATATCTTTGGATCAACCTTAGATTTGATTATTCATGGAGATACAAATGTGTTTTCTATTGGGTGATTACAACATAAATGTATTTAAAAGTGAGAACCACTCACTAACATTTGACGTTTTAAATACTTTATACTCCAGCTATCTGACCAGATCATCTGCCACCCTTATTGATAATATTTTAACAAATTCTTTAAATAATGTGGCTAATGCAGGTATGCTTTAAACTGACATTTCTGACCACTTTTAAAATGTCCACTTCTCATTGGTAGCTGGAAATTAACAGATGTGAATGATTAGTAGCATTTAATGTGGAATATGTTTGAGGATGCCAGGCAGCCCTGTATCACGCACTCCTATCATTACACACACCAACCTTCCCTCGTCACGCGCATCAGCGATATTGGACTCACCTGGACTCACTAATCACCTGTTCATTACCTCCCCTATATTTGTCAGCTCTGTTCCCCTGCTCTGTTCCCCTGCTCTGTTCCCCAGCTCTGTTCCCCTGCTCTGTTCCCCTGCTCTGTTCCCCTGCTCTGATCCCCTGCTCTGTTCCCTGCTCCGTTCCCTGCTCCGTTCCCCGCTGCTGCATGGATTGTCTTTTGTTTGTGTTATTAGTTTGCTGACGCTGTTCCTGTCTCGGTCCATGTCCGTCATTTATTAAATGTGATAGTCCACGTACCTGCTTCTTCTCTCCAGTGTCAACTCATGTGACAGAATGCAGCAGCCAACACACAAAGCATCGGGGAGTGCTGGCATTCCATTTGGTATCGGCTCTGGGTCGCCACCGATGGAACCGGGGGTGCCTAGCCAGCTCGTTGGGCTTCCATGCCCTAGCTGGCTCGAGATGTTTCCTTGCCCCAGTTGTCTCGGATGGTGCCCATCCCACGTCGGGCCTCAGCCGGATCGTCAGTTCTTGTTCGCCCAACCGTCCAGGAGTTTTGTTGTTTGTTTTTTGTTTTGTTGGTGATGTCGGGGCGGATTCTGCCGCCGATGAAACTGGGGGTGCCTAAGCCAGCCCATCGGGCTTTCACTCCCTGCCTGGCTTGAGAGGTGTCCTTGCCTCGGTTGGCTCGGTGGCTTCCCATCCCACGTCACACTCCACCGGATCTTTGGGCTCCCTCTGCAGCGGGATCGACAGGCGTCTTGCCTCAGCCGGATCGACAGGTGTCTTGCCTCAGCCGGCTCGCATGGCTCTCACACTCCTGCCGGGTTCGTTGGGCTCCCACACCCCAAACGGCTTGCCCAGCGCCCATGTCTCGGCAGGTCCCCCCCCCCCCCGGCGCTTGAGGATGCCAGGCTGCCCTGCATCACGCACTCCTATCATCCATTATGCACACCAACCTTCCCTCGTCACGCGCATCAGCAATATTGAACTCACCTGGACTCACTAATCACCTGTTTATTACCTCCCCTCTATTTGTCAGTTCCCCAGCTCTATTCCCCGCTTCTGCATTAATTGTCTTTTGTTTGTGTTATTAGTGTGTTATTAGTTTGCTGATGCTGTTCCTGTCTCTTAAGGGACATTTCCCTTCTCTGCTTCAGTTTGATCCTCCTGATGTAATGGAGGTAATTGGTAACTTAAAGATATCAGCAGCAGGTCATGATGAGACATGGTGCCTCTTTGGTGAAATCAGTGTCTTCACTAAGCCTCTAACGTATATCTTCACCAAATCTATGCAAGCTGGTATTGTTTCTAAAGATAAAACAATTGCCAAAGTTATCTCCCACTATAAATCTGGGGATCCAAGATCATTTACAAATTATCGCCCGATATCTGTACTATGTTTTTCTGAAATCCTGGAAAAATGGGTGTATAATTTAAATCAGCACTGTATTCTATATGAACACCAATATTGTTTTCGTAAAAACTACTCCACAGATATGGCTTTTTGCAACTGGTAGATAAAATATTTACAGCCCTTAAAAACAATGAATACACTCTTGGCATCTTTTTAGATTTATCCAGAGCGTTTGACACGGTTGACCATGAAATATTACTTTCTAAACTGCATTAATACAGTTTTCATGATTATACATATAATTGGTTATATAGTTCATGATAGAGAACGATTTGCTTTGCATCTACAAGGGCCAAGAGATCCTGTGGCGTTTCGCAGGGTTTGATAATTGGACCTTTGTTATTCCTAATCTACAGTATATCAATGACCTTGTCGCTGTGTCTTCTACCCATTCTCTTTGCTGATGATAGCAATTAGATTTTATCACACAAGCATTTTGATTCACCAATTAATGAAGCCAACTCAGGCATGGACACATTTTCTGAGCGGTTCCAGATAAACAAATTTATATTTAAATGTTAAAAAGTCCAACTTTATTGTATTCACTGGTAAGAATATGAAATATTGTGACCTCCCAGGTGGCGCAGTGGTTAAGGGCGCTGTACTGCAGCGCCAGCTGTGCCACCAGAGACTCTGGGTTCGCGCCGTGGGGCGACACACAATTGGCCTAGCGTCGTCTGGGTTAGGGAGGGTTTGGCCGGTAGGGATATCCTTGTCTCATCGCGCACCAGCGACTCCTGTGGCGGGCCGGGCGCAGTGCGCGCTAGCCAAGGTTGAAAAAAATGCACAGTGTTTCCTCTGACACATTGGTGCGGCTGGCTTCCGGGTTGGATGCGCGCTGTGTTAAGAAGCAGTGGGAGGAGGCAGTGGTTGGGTTGTCTATCGGAGGACGCCTGACTTTCAACCTTCGTCTCTCCCGAGCCCGTACGGGAGTTGTAGCGATGAGACAAGATAGTAGCTACTAACAATTGGATACCACAAAATCGGGGAGAAAAAGGGGTAAAAAATTAAATATAGAAAAAAATTTAAAAATAAATAGGAGCCTGAATCTCGTTTGGTGGGAATGAAATGGAACAAGTCTGCAAAGTGATGAAATCTGCTGGTATCATCAAAGATTAGTTGTTTGGTTCATCAGGCTTGCTTCCTAACTCTTTATTTTAGCTTTATTTACCAATTTACCAATAGCTCATTCACTGTAATTTTTTTGTGATTGCCGATTGGTTCTGTTTTAACAAAGCTTAATTTTTTTACTTATGTATTGTGTATTGTTTTTTTGTGGTGTGGTTTTTATGTAGTCCCTTGGGCTTCCAACCTGCACATTGTTTATCTTTATTTATTTGTTTTCATCTGTATTGTTGTTTATCACTTATTTTCTTTGGTGCAAATAAATTAAACCTTAAACCTAAACCTTCTCTTCTTTTCTCTCCTATCCACTTCTCTTATTTTCTCTCCCCTTCTCTTCTCCCCTATCCTCTTCTCTTATTTTCTCTCCCCTTCTCTTCTCTTCTCTCCTCTTCTGATTTTCTCTCCCCTCCTCTTTTCTCCTATCCTCTTCTCTCCTTTCCTCTCTTCTGTCCTATCCTCTTCTGTCCTATCCTCTTCTCTCCTATCCTCTGCTCTCTTCTATACTATCCTCTGTTCTCCTCTTCTCCCCTATCCTCTGCTCTCCTCTTCTCTCTTCTGTGTGCAGTGAGCTGGGAGACAACATGCAGCTCCACAGTATACCTGCCAATGCCTTTCAAGGGATCACAGAGGAGAGTGTGTACATGTGAGTATGAGTCCAATACTATTACTTATTTGGAGCCATACTCCAAACAGCCATACTGTAGGATATCCAATTTTCGTGAGAAAATGAATACATTTCTTAGATTTCATTTTGTCTCACCACGTGTTCAGATCAGTGATGAGAAAAAGATCTCATCTGCTTGTTTAATGTAAGAATTGTTTCACTGCTTGATTTAATTAAATCTCATCTAATTGATTGCGGTAACCATGATAATTTTCATCAAATCCAGGGTTTAGGACAGCACTTGTGAATTATGTTTTTCAATCCATTACTGCTGTATGTAAGCAATAGTAAATTGGTCAAGCTGATAACAACCAATTGAAATTAAATGTGTGAAAATGTTTCTTTCAGGAAAATTATAAAAAATGGATTCAAGGAAATCAAGTCGCACGCTTTCAACGGAACAAAGCTGGATAAATTGTACGAAATTCCTCTCAAACAATTAACCTTTTCTTCCGCTTCCTGCTTAGTTTCAGTTTTTACAATGAAGTGCCTGAACACACAAACACGTGCAAGCACTCACATAACATCTAAACAGGAGCTGCTCTTGTGATTTTTGCTAAGCCTTGGTTGCTGTTACTTCAGAGATGTGTCAAAGGCTTGGTTAATCAAAGAAACCCGATGTACCAGTAAAATAACATCTTGGAAGACACAACATTGAGTGGGTGCCATGTTGTTTACTTTACCATGTGCCACGCTGTGGCGGCGGGATGCAACATCTTGATCTCGCCAGAATCGCTTTCAATGAGTCTAAACATTCATATACTGAAGACACATAGAAACGCAACATGGAACAATTTAGAAGATTTTACTGAGTTACAGTTCATATAAGGAAAACGGTCAATTGAAATAAATTCATTAGGCCCTAATCTATGGATTTCGGTCATCAGCCCACCCACTGGGAGACAGGGATTGTCTCTAAATTACATTCTCTGAAAATTTGTCATAAACCAAACCCTACCCATGCATCGTGGAAGAAAGACCTCTCTGTGTGTAGTACTGTGACTAATTGGAAAATGGTTTTGTCCAACATATATTTTTCCTCAAGAAACCCCAACCACCAAATGATACATTACAATTTTGCCCATAGAACTTGCACAACATGCAAACTATGAAAGCCAGACAATCCCCAAATTGCTCACTGTACCCTCAGGGGACTCCTGGCAATTTTTTCATATGGTCTGTGAGTTGCCCAGGGGTTTTACGTTTCTGGAGTTGTGTTTCATCTGGTCTCATTGACATAATGGTGAGGACATGACTCTCTCTGTCAAACAGCAACGTATTTGGCTGGCTGGATTAACAACAGCCAAAAAGATGATAGCTTCACGTTGGCAGGCTCCTCATTCTTTAAGCAGACAGCAGTGGCTGTTATCATTCATGGACATTATAAACATGGAAATATCTGTAGGACGCATGCATGGGGTGAGTGAAAGAAACATATTTTCTCTTTCATCAACTTATGACTCTGTAAAAACACTGCTGTTGTAAACCACTACCGTAATTGCTGGACTATTAAGCGTACCTGAATATAAACCGCACCCACTGAATTATAAAAAAATATGTATTTTGTACATAAATAAGCCGCACATGTCTATAAGCTGCAGGTGCCTACCGGTACATTGAAACAAATTAACTTTACACAGCCTTTAAACGAAACACGGCTTGTAGCAAAAATTAAAACAGTAGCCTACCAAGAAAGTCATTGGTCACTATCTTCCTCCTCCTGTGCACTGAAACCACTTTAGTCATCTCCTTCGGTGTCGGAGTTGAATAGCCTCAGAATTGCTTCATCCGATGTTGGATCGCTTTCATTGTCGCTCTCGTCACTTTCATCCGGTTGCAAATTCCCCGCTGAGCTCATGCTGCCCCTTCAACACGCAGCAGTCCAGCCTTTCGAAACCCGTTGATGATAGTGGATTTTTTGACAATGCTCCACGCTGTCAGGACCCACTGGCAGACTTGACCATAAGATGCTCTTCGCCTGCGGCCCGTTTTAGTGAAGGATTTCTCCCCACTTGTCATCCAAGACTCCCACTGAACAAGGAGCGCCACCTTAAATGCACGATTTACACTGATGTTGAGTGGCTGCAAATACTTTGGGCCATCTGCTTTTCTTCCCTCTGAAAGCTTTTGTTGTCTTTCTGCACTGAGTCAGTTCCTCACGCTGCTGTTTCCAACGTCTTATAATCGACTCATTAAGGCCAAGCTCCTGTGCAGCAGCTCTATTTCCTTTTCCAACAGCCAGATTTATCGCCTTCAACTTGAAAGCTGCATCATAATCATTTCTCCGTGTCTTTGCCATGATGAGGGTGACAAAATTACTACCGAAATCAGAATGATGGGAAGTTTGAGCGCGCTCGATTTACGTCACATTATGTGACGGTGCTCAGTTTTGTGGCTGCATGAATCTTGTGAAAGCGGGAAAAATCCATAAATTAGCGCGTCATTGTATAAACCGCAAGGTTCAAAGTGTGGGAATAAAGTAGCGGCTTATAGTCCGGAAATTACGGTAATCTAACTTTGGGTTGAGGAAATCCTGTGGGGTGGGATGGGAACTGTTTGTCTTGTTCGGTCTTGTCATTTGTTTCCTTGTCCAATCTGTCTTGTGTACCTAATTGAAAATAATAAAAACGTGATCACAAAAACAAACAAAGCTTAGTTAGTAGAGCTGAGGATCTGTCGGGCATCCCTAGAAAAACTACTAGGTTTTAGAGAAAAGAAATCAAAAGGGTCAAACATCAGAATACAAAAGTAAAACACCCATATTCCGCTCATTTATTGCAAGTATATAACTTCCATTGTGATAAAGACAAACATGATTTAATACGATGTGTATCATGTGATGGTTTTCTCGTGTAGGATTCTGAAAGACAACAGGTATCTGAGGAACATTCATGAAGATGCCTTTGAGGGAGCATCAGGGCCAACTGTGCTGTAAGTGAATACTTCCTTAGAGAACTCTTAGGTAACATTCACCTTCAATACAGTCCATTCCTATAATATAATCATCCCACTGTGCACAGATGTCAATTCAACGTCTATTCCCACGTTGGTTCCACATCATTTCATTGAAATGACGTGGAAACAACGTGATTCAACCAGGAGCTGATCATGGACTACAGGAAACGGAGGGCCGAGCACGGCCCCATTCACATCAACGGGGCTGTAGTGGAGCGGGTCAAGAGCTTCAAATACCTCAATGTCCACATCACTAAGGATCTATCATGGTCCACACACACCAACACAGTCATGAAGAGGGCATGACACTGCCTCTTCCCCCTAAAGATGCTGAAAAGATTTGTCATGTGTCATCAGATCCACGAAAAGTTTTGAAGCTGCACCGTTGAGAGCATCTTGACTGGCTGTATCACCGCTTGGTATGGCAACTACTTGGCATCAAACTGCAAGGCGCTAGAGGGTAGTGTGTACATTGTAGTACATCACTGGGGCCGAGCTCCCTGCAATTCAGGACCTCGATACCAGGAGGTGTCAGAGGAAGGCCCTAAAAATTGTCAGACTCCAGCCACCCAAGTCATAGACTGTTCTCTCTGCTACCGCACAGCAAGCGGTACCGATGCACCTAGTCTGGAACCAACAGGACCCTGAACAGCTTCTACCCCCAAGCCATAAGACTGCTAAATAGTTAGTTAAATAGTTCAAACCAAATAACCTACCTGGACTTTCTGCATTGACCCTTTTTGAGCAAACCTTTTTTGACTCACTGGTACCCTTTGTACTGGTACCCTTTGCATATAGCCAAGTTATCGTATAGCCAACTCATTGTGTATCTACAGTATTATTACTTTTATTATTATTATGTGTTATTTTTTCTATCTTCTTTCACTCTGCATTGTTGGGAAGGGCACGTAAGTAAGCATTTCACTGTTAGTCCACACCTGTTGTTTACGAAGCATGTGACAAATAAACATGTATTTTATTTGTGTGCCCGGTGGGATTCTTCCTGCCACACTGACCTCTATGGAGTCCCAGTATTTCCTATTTCCCTATCTATAACTGGAAATGTCAAAGATGCATATTAGTTATACAGTACATGTAAAGATTACATGGACACTAAATGTGACTACTGAGACCTGTTATCATAGAGACCTTGTGGTTTATGCTGTGTTATACAACGGGTGGGTTTAATCCTGATTGGAGAGGTTTCTTCATTATTATTCATTAAAAAGTTAAATAAAACAAGTTTGATGCTTGTTGACAAAGGCATGCTGTAATCTATACTTGAACAAAAATATAAACGCAACATGTAAAATGTTGTTCCCATGTTTCATGAAATAAAAGATCCCAGAAAAGGCCAATCTGCAGTTCGCAAAATTACACCGGAAGAAATGTCAGCAGTTTTACGGGTGCCCAACCAATTGTGCTATTAGGTGTTTTTTCACACGTTATTTGTAACTTATTTTGTACATAATATTTCTGCAACCGTATCTTACGGCAAAAAAAGAGCTTCTGATATCAGGACAGCGATCACTCACCTCGGATTAGACAAAGATTTTTTTCTTCAACAAGCAAGACGCACAGTACACTCTCCAAACACCCGACAGGGCCAACATCCCCGTTATTTGCAAGAGGAAGCGACACAGGTACAGAGGACAAAGAGCCGGATGCCTGGTCAGGACCCGGGAAAGGCGAGTGGGAAAGCCTCCGTTACTGTTGATACTACTCGCTAACGTGCAATCATTGGACAATAAACAAGACTGGGTACGATCACGAATGTCCTACCAACGGGACATCAAAAACTGTAATATCCTATGTTTCACGGAGTCGTGGCTGAATGACGACATGGATATTCAGCTAGCGGGATACATGCTGCACCGGCAGGATAGAACAGCACACTCCGGTAAGACGTCTGTGCATATTTGTAAACAACAGCTGGTGCACGAAATCTAAGGAACTCTCTAGATTTTGCTCCCCTGAAGTAGAGTATATTGTGATTGCAGGCCAAACTACTTACCTAGAGAGTTTTCATTTATACTTTTCGTGGCAGTTTATTTACCACCATAGACAGACGTTGGCATTAAGCCCGCACTCAGTCAGCTGTATAAGGAAATAAGCAAACAGGAAACCACTCACCCAGAGGCGGTGCTCCTAGTGGCTGGAGACTTTAATGCAGGGAAACGTAAATCAGTTCTACCAAATTTCTATCAACATGTGCAACCAGAGGGAAAAAATCTCCTGTACTCCACACACTGGCTTTATCAATAAGTGCATCGATAAGTGCATCGAGGACATCGTCCCCACAGTGACTGCACGTACATACCCCAACCAGAAACCATGAATTGCAGGAAACATTCGCACTGAGCTAAAGGGTAGAGCTGCCTCTTTCAAGGTGTGGGACTCTAACCCGGAAGCTTACAAGAAATCCTGCTATGCCCTGCGACGAACCATCAAACAGGGAAAGGATCAATACAGGGCTAAGATTGAATCATACCACACCAGCTCCGACACTCGTCTTACGTGGCAGGGCTTGCAAACTATTACAGACTACAAAGGGTAGCACAGCCGCAAGCTGCCCAGTGACACGAGCCTACCAGACGAGCTAAATCACTTCTATGCTCGCTTCGAGGCAAGCAACACTGAGGCTTGCATGAGAGCATCAGCTGTTCTGGATGACTGTGTGATCACGTTCTCCGTAGCCGACGAGTAAGACCTTTAAACAGGTCAACATACACAAGGCTGTGGGGCCAGACGGATTACCAGGACGTGTGCTCCGGGCATGTGCTGACCAACTGGCAGGTGTCGTCACTGACATTTTCAATGTGTCCCTGATTGAGTCTGTAATACCAACATGTTTCAAGCAGACCCCCATAGTCCCTGTGCCCAAGAGCAGAAAGGCAACCTGCCTAAATGACTACAGACCCGTAGCACTCCTGTCCGTAGCCATGAAGTGCTTTGAAAGTGCTTTGGTAATGGCTCACATCAACACTATTATCCCAGAAACCCTATACCCACTCCAATTTGCATACCGCCCAAACAGATCCACAGATGATGCAATTTCTATTGCACTCCACACTACTCTTTCCCACCTGGACAAAAGGAACACTTATGTGAGAATGCTATTCATTGTATACAGCTCAGCGTTCAACACCATAGTACCCTCAAAGCTCATCACTAAGCTAAGGATGGGACTAAACACCTCCCTCTGCAACTGGATCCTGGACTTCCTGACGGGTCACCCCCAGGTGGTGAGGGTAGGTAGCAACACATCTGCCACGCTGATCCTCAAACTGGAGCCCCCCAGGGGTGCGTGCTCAGTCCCCTATTGTACTTGCTGTTCACCCACGACTGCATGGCCAGGCACGACTCCAACACCATCATTTAAGTTTGCAGACGACACAGCAGTGGTAGGCCTGATCACCGACAACAACGAGACAGCCTATAGGGAGGAGGTCAGAGACCTGGCCGGGTGATGCCAGAATAACAACCTATCCCTCAACGTAACCAAGACTAAGGAGATGATTGTGGACTACAGGACAAGGAGGACTGAGCACACCCCCATTCTCATCGATGGGGCTGTAATGGAGCAGGTTGAGGGCTTCAAGTTCCTTGGTGTCCACATCAACAACAAACTAGAATGGTCCAAACACACCAAGACAGTCGTGAAAAGGGCACGACAAAGCCTATTCCCCCTCAGGAAACTAAAAATATTTGGCATGGGTCCTAAGATCCTCAAAAGGTTCTACAGCTGGAACATCAAGAGCATCCTGGTTGCATCACTGCCTGGTACGGCAATTGCTCGGCCTCTGACCGCAAGGCACTACAGAGGGTAGTGCGTACGGCCCAGTACATCACTGGGGCTAAGCTGCTTGCCGTCCAGGACCTCTACACCAGGCGGTGTCAGAGGAATGCCCTACAAATTGTCAAAGACCCCAGCCACAGACTGTTCTCTCTACTACCGCATGGCAAGCCGTACCGGAGTGCCAAGTCTAGGACAAAAAGGCTTCTCAACAGTTTTACCCCCAAGCCATAAGATGCCTGAACAGGTAATCAAATGGCTACCTGGACTATTTGCATTGTGTGCCCCACCCAACCCCTCTTTATACGTTGCGCTACTCTCTGTTTATCATATATGCATAGTCACTTTAACTATACATTCATGTACATACTACCTCAATTGGGCCGACCAACTAGTGCTCCCGCACATTGGCTAACCGGGCTGTCTGCATTGTGTCCCACCCACCACCCGCCAACCCCTCTTTTACGCTACTGCTACTTTCTGTTCATCATATTTGCATAGTCACTTTAACCATATCTACATGTACATACTACCTCAATCAGCCTGACTGACCGCTGTCTGTATGTAGCCTCGCTACTTTTATAGCCTCGCTACTGTATATAGCCTGTCTTTTTACTGTTGTTTTATTTTTTTACCTACCTATTGTTCACCTAATACCTTTTTTTGCACTATTGGTTAGAGCCTGTAAGTAAGCATTTCACTGTAAGGTCTACACCGATTGTATTCGGCGCACGTGACAAATAAACTTTGATTTGATTTGAATGAAAACAAAGGGAACACAGCTGAGGGATGGCCCTGGGGTAATGTAACCACTCAAACTCCTGAACAGATCAGCTTTAATATTGAAGATATACTGAACACAAATATAAATGCAACATGT
Source organism: Oncorhynchus kisutch (assembly GCF_002021735.2). Taxonomy (NCBI): domain Eukaryota; kingdom Metazoa; phylum Chordata; class Actinopteri; order Salmoniformes; family Salmonidae; genus Oncorhynchus; species Oncorhynchus kisutch. Next base: position 29,097,069 of record NC_034198.2, on the reverse strand, counting down.
AAAGTGTTGGTCCCATGTTTCATGAGCTGAAATAAATGACCCCTGAATATTTTCCATATGCACAAAAAACTTTGACACAAATTTGTTTACATCCCTGCTAGTGAGCATTTCTTCTTTGACAAGATAATCCATCTACCTGACAGGTGTGGCATATCAAGAAGCTGATTCAACAGCATGATCAATACACAGGTGCACTTTGTGATGGGGTCACTAAAAGGCCACTAAAATGTGCAGTTTTGGCACACAACACAATGCCACAGATGTCTCAAGTTGAGGGAGTGTGCAATTGGCATACTGACTGCAGGAATGTCCGCCAGAGCTGTTGCCAGAGAATTGAATGTTCATTTCTCTACCATAAGCCGCCTCTAACATCATTTGGCAGTACGTCCAACCGGCCTCACAACTGCAGACCAAGTGTAACCACGCCAGCCCAGGACCTCCACATCCTGCTTCTTCTCCTGTGGGGATCGTCTGAGACCAGCCATCCGGACAGCTGATGAAACTGTGGTTTGCAGAACCAAAGAATGTCTGCACAAACAATCAGAAACCATCTCAGGGATGCTCATCATCCTCACCGGGATCTTGACCTGACTGCAGTTCTGCGTCGTAACCGAATTCAGTGGGCAAATGCTCACTGTGACCAACAGATGCATATCTGTATTCCCAGTGTATTCCCAGTGTGAAATTCATAGGTTTGGGCCTAATGAATTTATTTCAATTGACAGATTTTCTTATATGAACTGTAACTCTTTGAAATTGTTGCATGTTGCGTTTATATTTTTGTTCAGTGTATATACACAATTTGGCAGCCAGGTCTCCTTCTGTATTTGTTAGATTGTAATGGTATGTTGTCTTGTCTTGTTGAATTGTTTGTTTGCACCCTGCTTGACATTGTTAAAAACAAAAGAGTGTAAAAATTTGTTACGGTGAAAGTTTAGGGTTAGGTCTTGGGGTAGGTAGCCCGAGTGGCTAAGGAGTTGGGCCTGTAGCCGAAAGGTCGCCTTCTGGATTCCCGGGCTAGGCGCTTGGAAAAAAAGGGAGAAATTGATCTGGAGAGCTGCTGGGTTCATATCCTAATAATAATCCCCGACCATTGGGCTCTTGAGCAAGGCCTTTAACCACACAACATGCTCTCCATCCAGGGGTGCTGCACTGCAGCTTTACCCTGTGCTACTCTCAACTGTGTGTCTGTGTGCTGTGTGGGAGGGGTTGAGAAATGAAGAGGGCAGAAGATAGTTTTTCATTGTTCGCTGTAACTATGGACAATAAAGTTGTATTGTAATGGGTAGGAAAAAATGTGTCAACATTTGACTTGGGTGTTTCCTGTATCTTGTGTGTGTTGCCCAGTGACGTCTCCTCCACAGCTCTCGACACATTCCCCCGTCGAGGCTTGGAACATTTAAAGGTCCTGATTGCCCGTTCTACCCCCTACCTGAAGACTCTACCTCCTCTAGAAAGCCTCCTAGAGCTGGAGGTGGCAGAGATTACTTACCCCAGCCACTGCTGTGCCTTTCACACCTGGCGACGCAAAGACAAGTAGGTACACATCCATAAATATTTCTAAAAGCATTGTATTTGGGACAAATCATTCACTAAACCTCAACTAAATATTGTAATAAATAATGTGAAGATTTAGCAAGTTGGGGTGACCAAACTGCTTGGAGTGTAAACTGTCATGGTCAAAACATGTTGATACACCAGTAGCTAAGATGGGGAGAAGTCTGTCCATAATAAAGCCTTTTTAACAACACCATCAACAAGGCAGGTCCTACAGGCCCTAGTTTTTTCGCACCTGCACTACTCTTCAGTCGTGTGGTCAGGTGCCACAAAGAGAGACCTCGAAAAAATTACAATTGGTTCAGAACTGGGCAGCACGGCTTGCCATTAAATGTACACGGAGAGCTAGCATGAATAATAAACATGTAAATATCTCATGGCTCAAAGTGGAGGATGGATTGAGTTTATCACTACCAGTTGTAGCGATCACACCGATGATTGAGTTAAATACTTTATAAACTACACACGCTGTAAACAAAACTTCTGCAGCACAGCACACACAATCAAACTGTCGCGCCAAAGAGCTGAACGAGCTGCCTTTATTTCCTCCTTCCTTACTGCTGATGCGCTCTTAAAGTGGCAACGCACGGTGAAGGCTCCGTGCAGGATTTCGCCACACAGTTATTGTAAGAAGTGTTGACATGCTGAATGCACCGAGGTGTCTGTCTAAACTACTAGCACACAGCTCAGACACCCATGCATACCCCACAAGACATGCCACCAAAGGCCTCTACACAATCCCCAAGTCAAGAACAGACTATGGGAGGTGCATAGTACTACATAGAGCCATGGTTACATGGAACTCTGTTCCACATCAGATTTTTTTTTAAACATCTTATGGAACAGCAGGGACTGAAGAGACACACACAGGCTCAGACACACATACACATGATAAGACACGCACGTACACATGATAAGACACGCACGTACACATGGATGTTGTAATGTATTTACAGGGAAGTCGGAAGTTTACGTACACCTTAGCCAAATATATTTAAACTCAGTTTTTCACTATGTCTTAGGTCAGTTAGGATCACCACTTTATTTTCCACTTTATTTTAAGAATGTGAAATGTCAGAATAATAGTAGAAAGAATGATTTATTTCAGCTTTTATTTATTTTGTCACATTCCCAGTGGGTCAGAAGTTTACATACACTCAATTAGTATTTGGTAGCATTGCCTTTAAATAGTTTAACTTGGATAAAACGTTTTGGGTAGCCTTCCACAAGCTTCCCAAAATAAGTTGGGTGAATTTTGGCCCATTCTTCCTGGCAGAGCTGGTGTAACAGTCAGGTTTGTAGGCCTCCTCGCTCGCACACGCTTTTTCAGTTGTGCCAACAAATTTTCTATAGGATTGAGGTCAGGGCTTTGTAATGGCCACTCCAATACCTTCACGTTGTTGTCACAACTTTGGAAGTATGCATGGGGTCATTGTCCATTTGGAAGACCCATTTGCGACCAAGCTTTTGCGACCAAGCTTTAACTTCCTGACTGATGTCTTGAGATGTTGCTTCAATATATCCACATAATTTTCTTGCCTCGTGATGCCATCTATTTGGTGAAGTGCACCAGTCCCTCCTGCAGCAAAGCACCCCCACAACATGATGCTGCCACCCCTGTGCTTCACGGTTGGGATCGTGTTCTTCGGCTTGCAAGCCTCCCCCTTTTTCCTCCAAACAACGATGGTCATTATGGCCAAACAGTTCTATTTTTGTTTCATCAGACCAGCGGTCATTTCTCCAAAAAATACGATCTTTGTCCCCATGTGCAGTTGCAAACCGTAGTCTGGCTTTTTTTGGGGCAGTTTTGGAGCAGTGGCTTCTTCCTTTCTGAGCAGCCTTTCAGCTTATGTCGATATAGGACTCGTTTTACTGTGGATATAGATACTTTTGTACCAGTTTCCTCCAGTATCTTCACATGGTCCTTTGCTGTTGTTGTAGGATTTGATTTGCACTTTTCGCACCAAAGTATGTTAATCTCTAGGAGACAACGCATCTCCTACCTGAGCGGTATGACGGCTGCGTGGTCCCATGGTGTTTATACTTGCGTACTATTGTTTGTACAGATTAATGTGGTACCTTCAGGCATTTGGAAATTGCTCCCAAGGATGAACCAGACTTGTGGAGGTCTACAATTTTTTTTCTGGGGTCTTGGCTGATTTCTTTAGATTTTCCCATGATGTCAAGCAAAGAGGCACTGAGTTTGAAGGTAGGCCTTGAAATACCTCCACAGGTACACCTTCAATTGACTCAAATGATGTCAATTAGCCTGTCAGAAGCTTCTAAAGCCATGTCATCATTTTCTGGAATTTCCCAAGCTGTTTAAAGCCACAGTTAACTTAGTGTATGTAAACTTCTGACCCACTGAAATTGTGATACAGTGAATGATAAGTGAAATAATCTGTCTGTTAACAATTGTTGGAAAAAGTACCTGTGTCATGCACAAAGTAGATGTCCTAACCGACTTGCCAAAACTATAGTTTGTTAACAAGAAATGTGTGAAGTGGTTGAAAAATGAGTTTTAATGACTCCAACCTAAGTGTATGTAAACTTCCGATTTCAACTGTATGTGATAGTTGTCGTGGCAATTTCCTGTATTACCAAATGAGGAGAGTTACAAACCACACACCAGTCAGAGTTATACTTAAACTTCATCTTTAATAATATGAGCTTTACAATAGCCCTTTGACTTTCAACAACTCACTATCTATAATGAATTGTTGAGAGTCCCAACATAATGGCAACTGAGATCTTTTATAGCAAAGATACACCCCTCTCAATTTACAGTGAGGGAAAAAAGTATTTGATCACCTGCTGACTTTGTACATTTGCCCACTGTCAAAGAAATGCTCAGTCTATAATTTTAATGGTAGGTTTATTTGAACAATAAATACAAATACACATAGGTGCTCATCACAGGTACACAAAAAGGTAGACACTCAAGGGTCTACTCTAACCTTTTCTCTTTATCCATCCAAAGGGAAAAAGTTGTCCTTGCACTCTCTCCGAACCTCAGAAGGCTGTGCGATGACGATGATGAAATCATGTAAGACAATATTTCCACCATGTATCAGGGGAAAGTTTCAGGCTTTCGAAATGTTTTTCCCTTGATTGCCATTTTCTTTTTTGGGGGGCGGTCTCTACCTCCTACACCTAACGTTGAGCAAATCCATGTTGTCTTCCCCTTTTCTACAGGGACCACTCGGCAGACAATGTGACAGACCTGTACGACATCAACCTCCAATACCCAGACCTGCAGCTGAGCCTGTGTCCTGGACCCTTCCAGTGCACCCCGGAGTCCGACGCCTTCAACCCCTGTGAGGATCTGCTGGGATACTCCTTCCTCCGTTCAGTCACCTGGCTCATCACTGTATTCGCTGTGGCCGGGAACATGGCCGTGCTGGTCGTACTGATCATCAGGTAAAGGGAGAGAAAAGAGATTTAGGATTAACTAGAGTGGTCAATGTCATAGACCTGCATGTCTCTGGACAAGTGTGCTGATAATGCCAACCATCTTTGTCAGGGATAGATTCCAAACCAATTGAATTGGAATGAATGTGCTCAACTCTTATCCTCTTGCGTAAACTGACCATGTGTGGTCTACTAAGAAATGTTGCTTGAATAAGAAAAATATAATCAAAACAATGCTTTAATTGCAACTTATATTCAAGTAATTGATTATATTTTTTACATTTTCTATCATTCTACTCACCAGCCACCAGAAGCTCAATGTCTCTCGGTTCCTGATGTGTAACCTGGCCTTCGCAGACCTCTGCATGGGGGTCTACCTCCTCCTCATTGCAGCCATGGACTACCACTCACGCAAGGTACATAGCCCAAAGGCTTAGAGAGGTATATCAGAAGGTCACTGGTTCAAGTCTCAAGTTGGGCTATAAAAAGGTGGGGACTGAACTGGCTTCTGTAGGGCTGCTCTTTTCAGTTCAGTACATTACTACCAACCACCTACCATTGAACCCTTGAGCAAGGCAGAACTTAACTCCTAAACTTCTCCAGGGGGGCTGCACTGCGGCTGACCCTGTAATGCTTGCTTTCCAATGTTTATATTTCTGTAATGACTCTTTCCTATTTGGACGCTAAAGTTGTATTGTATTTTATTGTAGGAGTTCTCGTCTACATCCAATAATAAAGTTGCATTTTATTGTAGGAGTTCTAGTCCACATCCAATAATAAAGTTGCATTTTATTGTAGGAGTTCTAGTCTACATCCAATAATAAAGTTGTGAAGTTGGAGTTCTCGTCTACATCCAATAATAAAGTTGTATTTTATTGTAGGAGTTCTAGTCTACATCCAATAATAAAGTTGTGAAGTTGGAGTTCTAGTCTATATCCAATAATAAAGTTGTATTTTATTGTAGGAGTTCTAGTCTACATCCAATAATAAAGTTGTGAAGTTGGAGTTCTAGTCTATATCCAATAATAAAGTTGTGAAGTTGGAGTTCTAGTCTACATCCAATAATAAAGTTGTGAAGTTGGAGTTCTAGTCTACATCCAGTAATAAAGTTGTGAAGTTGGAGTTCTAGTCTACATCCAATAATAAAGTTGTGAAGTTGGAGTTCTAGTCTACATCCAATAATAAAGTTGTATTGTAGGAGTTCTAGTCCATATCCAATAATAAAGTTGTATTGTAGGAGTTCTAGTCTACATCCAATAATAAAGTTGTATTGTAGGAGTTCTAGTCTACATCCAATAATAAAGTTGTATTGTAGGAGTTCTAGTCTATATCCAATAATAAAGTTGCATTTTATTGTAGGAGTTCTAGTCTACATCCAATAATAAAGTTGTATTGTAGGAGTTCTAGTCTATATCCAATAATAAAGTTGTATTGTAGGAGTTCTAGTCTACATCCAATAATAAAGTTGTGAAGTTGGAGTTCTAGTCTATATCCAATAATAAAGTTGTATTGTAGGAGTTCTAGTCTACATCCAATAATAAAGTTGTGAAGTTGGAGTTCTAGTCTATATCCAATAATAAAGTTGCATTTTATTGTAGGAGTTCTAGTCTATATCCAATAATAAAGTTGTATTGTAGGAGTTCTAGTCTATATCCAATAATAAAGTTGTGAAGTTGGAGTTCTAGTCTATATCCAATAATAAAGTTGCATTTTATTGTAGGAGTTCTAGTCTACATCCAATAATAAAGTTGTATTGTAGGAGTTCTAGTCTATATCCAATAATAAAGTTGTATTTTATTGTAGGAGTTCTAGTCTATATCCAATAATAAAGTTGTATTGTAGGAGTTCTAGTCCATATCCAATAATAAAGTTGTATTGTAGGAGTTCTAGTCTATATCCAATAATAAAGTTGCATTTTATTGTAGGAGTTCTAGTCTATATCCAATAATAAAGTTGTGAAGTTGGAGTTCTAGTCTACATCCAATAATAAAGTTGCATTTTATTGTAGGAGTTCTAGTCTACATCCAATAATAAAGTTGTATTGTAGCAGTTCTAGTCCATATCCAATAATAAAGTTGTATTGTAGCAGTTCTAGTCCATATCCAATAATAAAGTTGTGTTGTAGGAGTTCTAGTCCATATCCAATAATAAAGTTGTTTTTTATTGTAGGAATACTACAACCACGCCACATTCTGGCAGACGGGTGCGGGCTGTGGTGTGGCGGGGTTCCTGACGGTGTTCGCCAGTGAGCTGTCGGTCTACACGCTGACCATTATAACGTTAGAGCGGTGGCACACCATCACCAACGCCATGCACAAGAACAAAAGGCTGCGGCTGAGGCATGTGGTAGCCATGATGGCTGGAGGGTGGGGCTTCTCCCTATTAGCCGCTCTGCTTCCTGTCCTCGGAGTCAGCAGCTACACTAAGGTCAGCAGAATTTGAAAATACAGTGGGGCAAAAAAGTATTTAGTCAGCCATCAATTGTGCAAGTTCTCCCACTTAAAAATATGAGAGGCCTGTAATTTTCATCATAGGTACACTTCAACTAAGACAGACAAAATGAGAAAAAAAAACCAGAAAATCACATTGTAGGATTTTTTATGAATTTATTCGCAAATTATGGTGGAAAATAAGTATTTGGTCACCTACAAACAAGCAAGATTTCTGTCTCTCACAGACCTGTAACTTCTTCTTTAAGAGGCTCCTCTGTCCTCCACTCGTTACCTGTATTAATGGCACCTGTTTGAACTTGTTATAAGTATAAAAGACACCTGTCCACAACCTCAAAAAGTCACACTCCAAACTCCACTATGGCCAAGACCAAAGAGCTGTCAAAGGACACCAGAAACAAAATTGTAGACCTGCACCAGGCTGGGAAGACTGAATCTGCAATAGATAAGCAGCTTGGTTTGAAGAAATCAACTGTGGGAGCAATTATTAGGAAATGGAAGACATACAAGACCACTGATAATCTCCCTCGGTCTGGGGCTCCACGCAAGATCTCACCCCGTGGGGTCAAAATGATTACAAGAACGGTGAGCAAAAATCCCAGAACCACACGGGGGGACCTAGTGAATGACCTGCAGAGAGCTGGGATCAAAGTAACAAAGCCTACCATCAGTAACACACTACGCCGCCAGGGACTCAAATCCTGCAGTGCCAGACGTGTCCCCCTGCTTAAGCCAGTACATGTCCAGGCCCGTCTGAAGTTTGCTAGAGAGCATTTGGATGATCCAGAATGGGAGAATGTCATATGGTCAGATGAAACAAAAATAGAACTTTTTGGTAAAAACTCAACTCGTCGTGTTTGGAGGACAAGGAATGCTGAGTTGCATCCAAATAACACCATACCTACTGTGAAGCATGGGGGTGGAAACATCATGCTTTGGGGCTGTTTTTCTGCAAAGGGACCAGGACGACTGATCCGTGTAAAGGAAAGAATGAATGGGCCATGTATCGTGAGATTGAGTGAAAACCTCCTATCAGCAAGGGCATTGAAGATGAAACGTGTCTGGGTCTTTCAGCATGACAATGATCCCAAACACACCGCCCGGGCAACGAAGGAGTGGCTTCGTAAGATGCATTTCAAGGTCCTGGAGTGGCCTAGCCAGTCTCCAGATCTCAACCCCATAGAAAATCTTTGGAGGGAGTTGAAAGTCCGTGTTGCCCAACAACAGCCCCAAAACATCACTGCTCTAGAGGAGATCTGCATGGAGGAATGGGCCAAAATACCAGCAACAGTGTGTGAAAACTTACAGAAAACGTTTGACCTCTGTCATTGCCAACAAAGGGTATATAACAAAGTATTGAGATAAACTTTTGTTATTGACCAAATACTTATTTTCCACCATAATTTCCAAATAAATTCATTAAAAATCCTACAATGTGATTTTCTGGATTTTTATTTCTCATTTTGTCTGTCATAGTTGAAGTGTACCTATGATGACAATTACAGGCCTCTCATCTTTTTAAGTGGGAGAACATGCACAATTGGTGGCTGACTAAATACTTTTTTCCCCCACTGTATATATATGTATTTTTTATTTATTTTTAAGTTTAGGGCATGTATTAACAAAGGGCCGGTTTACCAGAAACAGATTAAGCCTAGTCCTAGACTATAAAGCACTTTCAATCTCCATTGAACTTGCTTTTTAGACCAGGACTAGGCTTAATCTGTGATGCTTTCTGTAAACCTGGGCCCGTATTCAAACATTCACTTTACACAGAACATATACTATGGTAGGTGAACATTCACAGCCTTTTTATTTCTGCTGTAAAATAACTTCATGACAATTGTTGATGTAAAACGGGCTTTACACATTTACCTGATTGATTGGCTTTCTTTGATATTTTATCCTCCAGGTGTCAATCTGCCTGCCCATGGACATCGAGTCCCTAGCCTCCCAGGTGTATGTTGTAGCCCTCCTCCTCCTCAACGTCACTGCCTTTTTCATCATCTGCTGCTGCTACGTACGCATCTACCTGTCCATCCACAACCCCGACCTAGCAATCCGCCACGGTGACTCCAAGATCGCCAAGCGCATGGCCGTTCTAATCTTCACCGACTTCATCTGCATGGCACCCATCTCCTTCTTCGGCATCTCGGCGGCTCTCCGCATGCCCCTCATCACAGTCTCCCACTCCAAGATCCTGCTCGTCCTCTTCTACCCAATCAACTCCCTCTGTAACCCCTTCCTCTATACCATCTTTACTCGATCGTTTCAGAAGGATATACGTTTGTTGTTGAGTCGCTGTAGTTTTTGCCATGCCAGAGCTGAGTTCTACAGGGCACAGAACCTGGAAGCACACACTATACCGCCTAAGGATAGTACTACGTCGCCCAGAAAACATCACTCTTTCAGGTTCTACACCTACCACATCAAGATGCAAGGATGCTTTCTCTGCGAGGGAGGTGGAGTAACATGACTAGTCTCAGTAAATCAGAACTGTGGGTAAAATCACATTTTAAGCCAATGGTTGAATGACAACGAAAAAAATTGTAAAAAAATATATATCCAGAACCAGTCAAAAGTTTGGACAAACCTACTCATTCAAGGGTTTTTCTTTATTTTTTTATATTTTCCACATTGTAGAATAATAGTGAAGACATCAAAACAATGAAATAACACTTGGTAACCTAATTTGTTTTTCTTCTTCAAAGTAGCCGCCCTTTGCCTTGATGACAGCTTTGCACACTCTTGGCATTCTCTTAACCAGCTTCATGAGGTAGTAACCTGGAATGCTTTTCCAACAGTCTTGAAGGAGTTCCCATATATGCTGAGCACTTGTTGGCTACTTTTCCTTTTGCGGTCCAACTTATCCCCAACCATCTCAATTGGTTGGGGATAAAATAGCCCTTACACAGCCTGGAGGTGTGTTTTGGATCATTGTCCTGTTGAAAACAAATGATAGTCCCACTAAGCGCAAACCAGATGGGATGGCGTATCGCTGCAGAATGCTGTGGTAACTATGCTGGTTAAGTGTGCCTTGAATTCTAAATAAATCACTGACAGTGTCAGCAGCAAAGCACCTCCACACCATCACACCCCCTCCGCACTGCTTCACGGTGGGAACCACACATGCAGAGATAATCCTTTCACCTACCCTGCGTCTCACAAAGACACGGTGGTTGGAACTAAAAATCTCAAATTTGGACTGATCAGATCAAAGGACAGATTTCCACTGGTCTAATGTCTATTGCTCATGTTTCTTGGCCCAAGCAAGTCTCTTCTTCTTATTGGTGTCCTTTAGTAGTGGTTTCTTTTCAGCAATTCGACCATGAAGGCCTGGTTCACACAGTCTCCTCTGAACAGTTGATGTATGTTGTAGCCCTCCTCCTCATATGTCTGTTACTTGAACTCTGAAGCATTTAATTGGGCTGTAATTTCTGAGGCTGGTAACTCTAATGAACTTATCCTCTGCAGCAGAGATAACTCTGGGTCTTCCTTTCCTATAGCAGTCCTCATGAGAACAAATTTCATCATAGCGCTTGATGGTTTTTGCGACTGCACTTGAAGAAACTTTCAAAGTTCTTGAAATGTTCTGTATTGACTGACCTTCATGTCTTAAAGTAATGATGGACTGTCATTTCTTTGCTTATTTGAGCTGTTCTTGCCATAATATAGACTCTAGTCTTACCAAATAGGGTTATATTCTGTGTACCAACCTTACATTGTCACAACACAACTGATTGGCTCAAACGCAATTAAGGAAAGAAATTCTACAAATGAACTTTTAACAAGGCACACCTGTTAATTGAAATGCATTCCAAGTGATACCTCATGAAGCTGGTTGAGAGAATGCCAAGCGTGTGCAAAGCTGTCATCAAGGCAAAGGGTGGCTACTATGAAGAATCTAAAATATATTTTGATTTGTTTAACACTTTTTTGGTCACTACATGATTCCATATGTGTTATTTCATAGTTGAGGTATTCACTATTATTCTACAATGTAGAAAATAGTAAAAAATAAAGAAAACCCCTACTTTTGACTGGTACTGGAAAGTATTCAGACCCCTTGACCTTTTCCAAATTTTGTCAGGTTATAGCCTTATTGCGAAATAGATTAAATTAAATACAAATCCGCAATCTATACACAATACCCCATAATGACAAAGTGAAAACATGTTAAGACATTTTTGCAAATTTGTAAAACAGAAACAGAAATACCTTATTTCCATAAGAATTCAGACCCTTTGCTATGAGACTCGAAATTGAGCTCAGGTGCATCCTGTTTCCATTGATCATCCTTGAGATGTTTCTACAAGTTGATTGGAGTCTACCTGTGGTAAATTCTATTGATTGGATATGTTTTGGAAAGGGACACGACTGTCCTTTAAAGGTCCCACAGTTGACAGTGAATGTCACAGCAAAAACCAAGCCATGAGGACGAAGGAATTGTCCTTAGATCTCCAAGACAGGATTGTGTTGAGGCACAGATCTGAGGAAGGGTACCAAAAAATGTCTGCAGCATTGAAGGTCCCCTAAGAACACAGTGGCCTCCATCATTCTTAAATGGAATAAGTTTGGAACCACCAAGTCTCTTCCTAGAGCTGGCCGCCTGGCCAAGCTGAGCAATCGAGGGAGAAGGAACTTGGTCGGGGAGGTGACCAAGGACCCCATGGTCACTCTGACAGAGCTCCTCTGTGGAGATGGGAGAACATTCCAGAAGGACAACCATTGCTGCAGCACTCCACCAAATCAGGCCTTTATGGTGGCCAGTTGGAAGCCACTCCTCAGTAAAAGGCACATGACAGCCTGCTTGGAGTTTGCCAAAAGGCACCTAGTGAGTCTCAGACCATGAGAAACAAGATTCTCTGGTCTGATAAAACCAAGATTGCACTCTTTGGCCTGAATGCCAAGTGTCACGTCTGGAGGAAACCTGGCACCATCACTTTGGTGAAGCATGGTGGTGGCAGCATCATGCTGTGGGGATGTTTTTCAGCGGCAAGGACTAGGAGACTAGTCAGGATCGAGGCAAAGATGACCGGAGCAAAGTACTGAGAGATCCTTGATGAAAACCTGCTCCAGAGCGCTCAGGACCTCAGACTGAGGGGAAGGTTCACCTTCCAACAGGACAACGATGCTAACCACACAGACAAGACAACACGGGAGTGGCTCTGAGCCGTCTGAATGTTCTTGAGTGGCCCAGCCAGAGCCCGGACTTGAACATTTCTGGAGAGACATGAAAATAGCTGTGCAGCAACACTCCCCATCCAACCTGACATAGCTTGAGAGGATCTGCAGAGAAGAATGGGAGAATCTCCAAATACAGGTGTGCCAAGCTTGTAGTGTCATACCCCCAAGAGGTAAACTTGTACATCAAGCTGCCTCATGCTACAGAACCAGGAGATCGGAGCAGGAGCCTATGAGCTGTTCCGGCTCACACAAGCCATGGCTCGTGCAAGGCTACTGACTAAAGGCACCCGCATACTAGGATCTAGGGATTTGCATCTCTCTCAAAAATATAGAATAACCATCTTTAAATGAATGACTCGGGATTAGTTGTAAGATAAAAGCTTGTTTTTAGTAATAACTCTTGTTCACTTTACATTTTACCACTTTAGATTATACAAAACAATAAAAGAATGATGCTAGCGAAAGCCAAGATAATCACTTGTACAGTTGAAGTCGGAAGATTACATACACCACATTTAAACTCAGTTTTTCACAATTCCTGACATTTAATCCTCGTAAAAATTCCCTGTCTTAGGTAGGTTAGGATCACCACTTTATTTTAAGAATGTGAAATGTCAGAATAATAGTAAAGAGTGATTAATTTCAGCTTTTATTTCATCACATTCCCAGTGGGTCAGAAGTTTACATACTGTACACCCAATTAGTATTTGGTAGCATTGCCTTTAAATTGTTTAACTTGGGTCAAACGGTTCGGGTAGCCTTCCACAAGCTTCCCACAATAAGTTGGGTGAATTTTGGCCCATTCCTCCTGACAGAGCTGGTGTAACTGAGTCAGGTTTGTAGGCCTCCTTGCTCACACACGCTTTTTCAGTTCTGCCCACACATTTTCTATAGGGTTGAGGTCAGGCCTTTGTGATGGCCACTCCAATACCTTGACTTTGTTTTCCTTAAGCCCTTTTGCCACAACTTTGGAAGTATGCTTGGGGTCATTGTCCATTTGGAAAACCCATTTGCGACCAAGCTTTAACTTCCTGATTGATGTCTTGAGATGTTGCTTCAATATATCCACATCATTTTCTTACCTCAGGATGCCATCTATTTTGTGAAGTGCACCAGTCCCTCCTGCAGCAAAGAACCCCCACAACATGATGCTGTCATCCTCGTGCTTCACGGTTGGGATGGTGTTCTTCGGCCTGCAAGCCCCTCCCTTTTTCCTCCAAACATAATGATGGTCATTATGGCCAAACAGTTCCATTGTTGTTTCATCAAACTAGAGTACATTTCTCCATTTATCTTTCTTTGTCCCCATGTGCAGTTGAAAACCGTAGTCTGTATTTTCTATGGCGGATTTGGAGCAGTGGCTTCTTCCTTGCTGAGCGGCCTTTCAGGTTATGTCGATATAGGACTCGTTTTACTGTGGATATAGATACTTTTGTACCCGTTTCCTCGAGCATCTTCACAAGGTCCTTTGCTGTTGTTCTGGGATTGATTTGCACTTTTCGCGCCAAAGTAGGTTCATCTCTAGGAGACAGAACGTGTCTCTTTCCTGAGCCGTATGATGGCTGCGTCCCATGGTGTTTATACTTGCATACAATTGTTTGTACAGATGAACGTGGTATCTTCAGGGGTTTGGAAATTGCTCCCAAGGATGAACCAGACTACATTTTTTTCTGAGGTCTTGTTCCAGATTTATTTTTGATTTTCCCATGATGTCAAGCAAAGAGGCACTGAGTTTGAAGGTAGTCCTTGAAAAACCTCCACAAGTACACCTCCGATTGGCACAGTCAACTTAGTGTATGTAAATGTCTGACTCACTGGGAATTGTGAAACAGTGAATTATAATTTCAATAATCTGTCTTAAAACAATTGTCGGAAAAATTACTTGTGCAAATTTACATTACATTACTTGTGCAAATTTACATTTGCACGAAGTAGATGTCCTAACCAACTTGCCAAAATACATTGCCTTGCGAAAGTATTCGGCGCCCTTGAACTTTGCGACCTTTTGCCACATTTCAGGCTTCAAACATAAAGATATAAAACTGTATTTTTTTGTGAAGAATCAACAACAAGTGGGACACAATCATGAAGTGGAACGACATTTATTGGATATTTCAAACTTTTTTAACAAATCAAAAACTGAAAAATTGGGCATGCAAAATTATTCAGCCCCCTTAAGTTAAGACTTTGTAGTGCCACCTTTTGCTGCGATTACAGCTGTAAGTCGCTTGGGGTATGTCTCTATCAGTTTTGCACATCGAGAGACTGAAATGTTTTCCCATTCCTCCTTGCAAAACAGCTCGAGCTCAGTGAGTTTGGATGGAGAGCATTTGTGAACAGCAGTTTTCAGTTCTTTCCACAGATTCTCGATTGGATTCAGGTCTGGACTTTGACTTGGCCATTCTAACACCTGGATATGTTTATTTTTGAACCATTCCATTGTAGATTTTTCTTTATGTTTTGGATCATTGTCTTGTTGGAAGACAAATCTCCGTCCCAGTCTCAGGTCTTTTGCAGACTCCATCAGGTTTTCTTCCAGAATGGTCCTGTATTTGGCTCCATCCATCTTCCCATCAATTTTAACCATCTTCCCTGTCCCTGCTGAAGAAAAGCAGGCCCAAACCATGATGCTGCCACCACCATGTTTGACAGTGGGGATGTGGGTTCAGGGTGATGAGCTGTGTTGCTTTTACGCCAAACATAACGTTTTGCATTGTTGCCAAAAAGTTCAATTTTGGTTTCATCTGACCAGAGCACCTTCTTCCACATGTTTGGTGTGTCTCCCAGGTGGCTTGTGGCAATCTTTAAACAACACTTTTTATGGATATCTTTAAGAAATGGCTTTCTTCTTGCCACTCTTCCATAAAGGCCAGATTTGTGCAATATACGACTGATTGTTGTCCTATGGACAGAGTCTCCCACCTCAGCTGTAGATCTCTGCAGTTCATCCAGAGTGATCATGGGCCTCTTGGCTGCATCTCTGATCAGTCTTCTCCTTGTATGAGCTGAAAGTTTAGAGGGACGGCCAGGTCTTGGTAGATTTGCAGTGGTCTGATACTCCTTCCATTTCAATATTATCGCTTGCACAGTGCTCCTTGGGATGTTTAAAGCTTGGGAAATCTTTTTGTATCCAAATCTGGCTTTAAACTTCTTCACAACAGTATCTCGGACCTGCCTGGTGTGTTCCTTGTTCTTCATGATGCTCTCTGCGCTTTTAACGGACCTCTGAGACTATCACAGTGCAGGTGCATTTATACGGAGACTTGATTACACACAGGTGGATTGTATTTATCATCATTAGTCATTTAGGTCAACATTGGATCATTCAGAGATCCTCACTGAACTTCTGGAGAGAGTTTGCTGCACTGAAAGTAAAGGGGCTGAATAATTTTGCACGCCCAATTTTTCAGCCCCTTTACTTTCAGTGCAGCAAACTCTCCAATTTTTCATATCCAATAAATGTCGTTCCACTTCATGATTGTGTCCCACTTGTTGTTGATTCTTCACAAAAAAATACAGTTTTATATCTTTATGTTTGAAGCCTGAAATGTGGCAAAAGGTCGCAAAGTTCAAGGGGGCCGAATACTTTCGCAAGGCACTGTATATATTTTGTTAACAAGAAATTTGTGGAGTGGTTGAAAAACGAGTTTTAATGACTCCAACATAAATGTATGTAAACTTCCGACTTCAACTGTACATAACTGGAATGTTCTCGTTTGTTTTTTCTTACGTCCTGTCGCAAGGCATGCTGGTACTTGCAGTCAATAGTGTAATCCAATACAACAGAAATATGTACATTGTAGAGAACTATCTCCATTACATGAATTATAATACAATTACTCCTGTACATATGTAAATAACTGTAAAATAAATCTTTAGATACAGCTCAATTAATTAACTGTAAACATTAACTCTGTAAACATTAACTCCGAGGAATGAAATGGGCGGCTTTGGAAAACTGATCCACTACTATCAGGAACTAGACAATAATTTGTGCCAGGTGTGATATCCCTCCTAAATAGCTCGGGCTAATGTTCCTATCGATTCAGTAAGGCCAGCAGGCTAGTCTTTTTATTGGTATGCAACCGTTATGAAAGTTGTATTGTAATTTTGTTTACTATTTAAAACGCCACTTTAAACGTGTATATGACACTGCAACAAAATTTCCCCATGGGGACAATAAAGTCAGTAAGTAAGTGTTGCCATCAGACGGAGGAAGCCCAGTGACAAAATCCAGGGAAATATGTGACCAGGGGCGATGAGGAACAGGCTGTGGCTGAAGGAGGCCCGGCGGAGCTTGCCACGCAGTCTTATTCTGGGCACATACCGCGCATGTGGTGATGAAGGCAGAGGCATCAGGAACCATAGTGGGCCACCAGAAGCATTGTCAGAGGAAGGCCAGGGTTCGACGGGAACGAGGATGACAGGTAAGCCTGGAGGAATGAGCCCATTCCAGGACCTCGGACCGGGCTGAATATCTGGTTAGCTGGGAACCCTCCAGGGTCCGTTGTGCCTTATGGACCAGGGTCTCAATACCCCAGACAACTGAAGCCGCAAGGCATGAGATAGGTAAGATGGTTTCAGAGTCAGAGGGTAAGGCGGTGGAACTGTACAGGCAAGCTAGAGCATCTGGCTTCACATTCTTAGACCCTGGACGGTAGTAGATGGTGAAGTTGAACCTGGTGAATAACAGAGCCCAACGGGACTGCCTGGAGTTGAGGTGCTTGTCTGTGCGGAGATATTCCAAATTCTTATGGTCGGTCCGAACCAAAAATGGATGTTATGCTCCTTCCAGCGAGTGTCTCCACTCGTCCAGCATCATCTTGACCGCCAGAAGTTCCCGGTTACCTACGTCGTAGTTTCTCTCAGCGGAATTGAGACAATGAGACATGAAGGCACAAGGATGGAGCTTTTGGTCCTGGAAAGATCGCGCTCTAACGTCAGAAGCATTGACCTCAACCAAAAACTGACGGCGACGGGTCGGGATAGACGCAGTAGTGAATCGAAGATCTACAAAAGCCCTGTCAACAGCTGGGGACCATGTGAATGGTACCTTGGAAGTGAGTGCAGAGAGGGGAGCCACCAGGGTTCTGTAGCCCAAGATGAAGCGGCGGTAGAAGTTGGCAAACTGCAGGAAATGTTGCAATTGCACTCTGGACGTCGGTTGGGGCCAATCCACCACCGCTCTCACTTTTTCAGGATCCATCTGGACATTGCTTTCAGAGATGATGTATCCCAGAAGGAAGATTGTAGAGTGGTCAAACACGCACTTCTCAACTTTCACAAACTGGTTCCCCAGAAAGTGGGGATGTTGAAGGCGTAGAACTCCACAAGTCTGGTTCATCCTTGGGAGCAATTTCCAAATGCCTGGATGTACCAAGTTCATCTGTACAAACAATAGTATGCAAGTATAAACACCATGGGACCACGCAGCCGTCATACCTCTCAGGAAGGAGACACGTTCTGTCTCCTAGAGATGAACATACTTTTGTGCAAAAAGTGCAAATCAATTCCAGAACAACAGTAAAGGACCTTGTGAAGATGCTGGAGGAAATGGGTACAAAAGTATCTATAACCACAGTAAAACAAGTCCTATATCGACATAACCTGAAAGCCCGCTCGGCAAAGAAGAAGCCACTGATCCAAAACCACCGAACAACAGATTTGTACTTTGTCAGCTTGTACCTTCCGGTTACTAGTCCAACACTCTAACCACTAGGCTATCCTGCCACCCCAATGACAATAACCCCAAGCATACTTCCAAAGTTGTAGCAAAATGGCTTAATGACAACAAAGTATTGGAGTGGCCATCACAAAGCCCTGACCTCAATCCCATAAATATGTGGGCAGAACTGAAAACGAGTGTGCGAACAAGGAGGCCTACAAACCAGACTCAGGTACACCAGCTCTGTCATGAGGAATGGGCCAAAATTCACCCAACTTATTGTGGGAAGCTTGTGGAAGCCTACCTGAAACGTTTGACCCAAGTTAAACAATTTAAAGGCAATGCTACCAAATACTAATTGAGTGTATGTAAACTTCTGACCCACTGGGAATGTGATGAAATAAATAATAGCTGAAATAAATCTACTATTATTCTGACATTTCACATTCTTAAAATAAAGTGGTGATCCTAACTGACCTAAAACAGGGAATTTCTACTAGGATTAAATGTCAGGAATTGTGAAGAACTGAGTTTAAATGCATTTGGCTAAGGTGTATGTAAACTTCTGACTTCAACTGTATATAGCCATTGGGCAGACTGAGCATCTAACGTTATCAGATTAGGGGGGGGATTTTAATTTTTTGTCCCCAATGTTGTCACTTGTCATATAGCAGACGGGAAAAAAATTGAGCTAGTAATATGTCAATATGTATCTTTAGAAATGAGCTATGACATACATAGCCAATTAATATAAGATACTGTGGATTGAACTTTACTGAGGAGAGCTGATCTTCTCCTGTTCAGACCAGTGCGGCTCATAAAACTTGTCCTTGTTATGAAATTACAGATTTACACTATTTATTTAAAAATGACTGACTGCACTGACCTTTTAAAGCAGAACTATCAAGAATAGTTGAACCAGGGAACCCTATCGGTGAATCGAAACATCCCTACTAGGTTCGGTTTTCTCCTAGCAGAACTCAGCTAGGCAAAGTGAATGTCTATGCTTCACATATCTGCTCCCTTAAAAGACTTGAAACATTTGAAAAAAAGCCGCAATATTACGGTTTGTCCCTCTTGGGACGCCGTAGCAACAGCCATTATACACTTCCCCAAAATAGTCTGAATTAAGATAAATCAAGAAATCTAATATATTTTAAAGGTTTTTTTGCTTAGGACTTAGTTGTGCAACTTTATTTCTAAATAAGATGTTTGGTGTAGTATTTCTCAAGTGAAAGTGGTTAGGGTGTTGGGCCAGTAACTGAAAGATTGCTGGATCAAATCCCTGAGCTGACAAGGTAAAAAATAATAATATGTTGTTCTGCCTCTGACCAAGGCGGTTAATCCACTGTTCCCCAGTAGGCGGTCATTGTAAATAATAATTTGTTCCTAACTGACTTGCCTAGTTAAATACAAGAGAAGCACATGGAGTTATCTTGGCATACAAACCAGATCAAGGTGAGGTAGCTGCTGCCACACTGGTTTTTGCCAAAGTGTTTTAAAGTATTGTTGTTGAGTGTATTGGTGAGTTGATTAAAGTGCATTGTTTGTATTGTATTTTTGCTTGTGTACATTTTAAAAGGGGAACGCCATTTTGTATTTGCCTTTAGCCTGATTCATTGGTAGCTAATAGCTTGTGTGGCTCAAGTGTGCTGTGCTTCACCATCACCTAACCTGAGTGCTGTGATTTATACCTCTAATTTGAACATTTGGTGTGATATTCTATTTAGAAAACATTGTGATAAGTTAACTGTTACATTAACCAATAAAACCTTTGTTATCCCCTTTGTTTCATTGAAACTAGTAATAAACTATATATTTGTAATTGTGTGATGTTTCCTTGACTTTGTACCCAGTTGAAGTCTCCATCTCCAGTATCCCAAGAGTCTGTTACATACAGTATTTAACCAGAATTAACTCAATTCCAATTATTTACTTTATTGGGAGTCATACAATACTGTACATAATGGAAATTGACTTCCTGCCATTAGCTACATTTTCTGACTGTTTGAGCACACAATCAAGCTAATGCATTTTTGAGCACATGAACCTGTTTGCGAAGAGCACATGGCAACCATTTAAGGCTCTGGTAATAGTGCACTATATAGTGCCATTTGGGAGACAACCATGGTCGTATACACCAGGGTTTCCCAACCCTCTCCTTGCTAACCGGATTTAATTAGTTAAAGGCTTGATTAGTCGACTAATTTAATCTGGTGTGCCAGTTTAGGGTTAAAACTAAAATGTGAAATGTCTGGGGGGGCCTGAGGAGAGGGTTGGGAAACCCTGCTGTAAAGCATCCATTTGCCCTGACTACATAACATGTCCTTATCCATTTAGATTTTGTGTTCTGTATGTACATTCTTAATTTATGACAAAATAACAGCAGGGTTCATATTAATGCTTATATTTTATTGGCAGTGAAAACAGAAGAGGTATTTGAATTCACATTTCAGTCACTACCAAGAACTCAAAAGCCCACCATGGCAGAAAAAAACTAACATTTTGTGGCATACTGTATACATTGTTTTGTAACATTGCTCAGAACAGAAAACCAAATGATGTATCTCTTAACATGAATGAATTTGATACATAAACAAACAGAGCATCATTAAAAATTATTAAGCTCTGTTTGGGCCTACTTTGCAAATGTGCTCATTAATGGCATTACATAACATAAATAAGAGAAATATTTTAAATAGTTAAATGAAGGATGAAATCAACAATTCAGAAAGACCTTACTGCACTGTGGTGGTTGAATTAGATATTGTGAGCATCCCAAATGGAACCCTATGCACCATATAGTGCACTACTTTTTGGGACATACACATTACTTCTCATCCAGACATTTCCTTCACAGAGGTCTGTATAGATTCCAAATGTTTTTTTTCTAGCTCACTGAACAACTACACTGCTCAAAAAAATAAAGGGAACACTAAAATAACACATCCTAGATCTGAATAAATGAAATATTCTTATTAAATACTTTTTTCTTTACCTAGTTGAATGTGCTGACAACAAAAATCACGCAAAAATTATCAATGAAAATCAAATTTATCAACCCATGGAGGTCTGGATTTGGAGTCACACTCAAAATTAAAGTGGGAAACCACACTACAGGCTGATCCAACTTTGATGTAATGTCCTTAAAACAAGTCAAAATGAGGCTCAGTAGTGTGTGTGGCCTCCACGTGCCTGTATGACCTCCCTACAACGCCTGGGCATGCTCCTAATGAGGTGGAGGATGGTCTCCTGAGGGATCTCCTCCCAGACCTGGACTAAAGCATCCGCCAACTCCTGGACAGTCTGTGGTGCAACGTGGCTTTGGTGGATGGAGCGAGACATGATGTCCCAGATGTGCTCAATTGGATTCAGGTCTGGAGAACGGGCGGGCCAGTCCATAGCATCAATGCCTTCCTCTTGCAGGATCTGCCTGACACACTCCAGCCACATGAGGTCTAGCATTGTCTTGCATTAGGAGGAACCCAGGGCCAACCAGCATATGGTCTCACAAGGGGTCTGAGGATCTCATCTCGGTACCTAATGGCAGTCAGGCTACCTCTGGCGAGCACATGGAGGGCTGTGCGGCCCCCCAAAGAAATGACACCCCACACCATGACGGACCCACCGCCAAACCGGTCATGCTGGAGGATGGTGCAGGCAGCAGAACGTTCTCCACAGCGTCTCCAGACTGTCACGTCTGTCACATGTGCTCAGTATGAACCTGCTTTCATCTGTGAAGGGCACAGGGTGCCAGTGGCGAATTTGCCAATCTTGGTGTTCTCTGGCAAATGCCAAACGTCCTGCACGGTGTCGGGCTGTAAGCACAACCCCCACCTGTGGACGTTGGGCCCTCATACCACCCTCATGGAGTCTGTTTCTGACCGTTTGAGCAGACACATGCACATTTGTGGCCTGCTGCAGGGCTCTGGCAGTGCTCCTCCTGCTCCTCCTTGGACAAAGGCGGAGGTAGCGCTCCTGCTGCTGGGTTGTTGCCCTCCTACGGCCTCCTCCACGTCTCCTGATGTACTGGCCTGTCTCCTGATGTACTGGCCTGTCTCCTGGTAGCGCCTCCATGCTCTGGACACTATGCTGACAGACACAGCAAACCTTCTTGCCACAGCTCGCATTGATGTGCCATGCTGGATGAGCTGCACTACCTGAGCCACTTGTGTGGGTTGTAGTCTCCATCTCATGCTACCACTAGAGTGAAAGCACAGCCAGCATTCAAAAGTAACCAAAACATCAGCCAGGAAGTATAGGAACTGAGAAGTGGTCTGTGGTCACCATCTGCAGAACCACTCCTTTATTGGGGGTGTCTTGCTAATTGCCTATCATTTCCACCTGTTTTCTCTTCCATTTGCACAACAGCATGTGAAATTTATTGTCAATCTGTGTTGCTTCCTAAGTGAACAGTTTGATTTCACAGAAGTGTGATTGACTTGGAGTTACATTGTATTGTTTAAGTGTTCCCTTTATTTTTTTTGAGCAGTGTAGTTTTCCCCAATAACTTCAAAATGATAATATTGTTTTAGACACTTGTATTATACACCTCGTTGGACACATTTAAGACGAAGTCAAGGCTGTAGCCACATGAGTGAAATACAGACCAAGGTTCTGTTCTGATATTCACACTGGTATGCTACTTAGGATCTGTATTGGCATTGCAGTGGAACATAACATGAATCCAGTCACCACTCTGCCTCCTCAACAGCTTTCGAGAAAACAGTCCTCCCCTCCGTAACACATCACCCCATCCTTCAGATAGAACTTCCACTGGTTCTTAATGTGGTGAATCTGAAGTAATATGTTTGGAACATCAAATCACAATAAAAATCACAGTATTGAATCGCAATACATATTGTATTGGCACCGAACACCATACCCAAACCGGACGAGTGCGTGCGCCATCGTGTGCAAATAGATTTTGTCCTCCCACACCAAACAGGTTGAAATATCAAAACAAACTCTAAACCAATTATATTAATTTTGGGACAGGTCAAAAAGCATTAAACATGTATGTCCTCTAAATGGTCAACCGAATCGTTTCTAGTCATCTCTTCTCCTTCCAGGCTTTTTCTTCTTTGAACTTTATATGGCAATTGGCTTTTTTTAACACCTTTATTTAATCTTTATTTAACTAGGAAAGTCAGTTAAGAACACTTATTTTCAATGATGGCCTAGGAACGGTGGGTTAACTGCCTTGTTCAAGGGCAGAATGACAGATTTTCACCTTGTCAGCTCAGGGGATTCAATCTTGCAAAATTACAGTTAACTTGTCCAACGCTCTAACAACCTGCCTCTCATTGCACTCCACGCTGGAGCCTGCCTGTTATGCGAATGCAGTAGAAGCCAAGGTAAGTTGCTAGCTAGCATTAAACTTATCTTATAAAAAACAATCAATCATAATCACTAGTTAGAACTACACATGGTTGATGATATTACTAGTTTATCTAGCGTCCTGCATTGCATATAATCGATGCAACGCTGGGGGATGATTTAACAAAAGCGCATTTGCGAAAAAAGCACAATCGTTGGACGACTGTACCTACCCATAAACACCAATGCCTTTCTTAAAATCAATACACAGAAGTATATATTTTTAAACCTGCATATTTAGCTAAATGAAATTCAGGTTAGCAGGCAATATTAACCAGGTGAAATTGTGTCGCGCTCATTGTCCGCAGAGTCAGGGCTACAACAGTTTGGGCTGCCTGGCTCGTTGCGAACTAATTTGCCAGAATTTTACGTAATAATGACATATCATTGAAGGTTGTGCAATGTAACAAGAATATTTAGACTTAGGGATGCCACCCGTTAGATAAAATACCGAACGGTTCCATATTTCACTGAAATTATAGTTTCCGGATTCGACCATATTAATGACCAAAGGCTCGTATTTCTGTGTGTTATGTTATAATTAAGTCTATGATTTGATTGAGCAGTCTGAGCGATGGTAGGCAGCAGCAGGCTCGTAAGCATTCATTCAAACAGCACTTTCGTGCGTTTTGCCAGCAGCTCTTCGCAAGCACAGCGCTGTTGATGACTTCAAGCCTATCAGCCTAATGGCTGGTGTGACCGATGTGAAATGGCTAGCTAGTTAGCGGGATGCGCGCCGACAGAGATGGCCGCCTCGCTTCGCGTTCCTAGGAAACTATGCAGTTTTTTGTTTTTTTACGTGTTATTTCTTACACTAGTACCCCAGGTCATCTTAGGTTTCATCACATACAGCCGAGAAGAACTACTGAATATAAGATCAGCGTCAACTCACCACCAGTACGACCAAGAATATGTTTTTCGCGATGCGGATCCTGTGTTCTGCCTTACAACCAGCGCCACGGGATGGTTCCCATGCAGCGACCCAAAAAAACGACTCAGAAAAAGAGGGAAACGAAGCGGTCTTCTGGTCAGACTCCGGAGACGGGCACATCGTGCACCACTCCCTAGCATTCTTCTTGCCAATGTCCAGTCTCTTGACAACAAGGTTGATGAAATCCGAGCAAGGGTAGCATTCCAGAGGGACATCAGAGACTGTAACGTTCTCTGTTTCACGGAAACGTGGCTCACTGGAGAGACGCAATCCGAAGCGGTGCAGCCAGCGGGTTTCTCCACGCATCGCGCGGACAGAAACGAACATCTTTCTGGTAAGAAGAGGGGCGGGGGCGTATGCCTTATGGCCAACGTGACATGGTGTGATGAAAGAAACATACAGGAACTCAAATCCTTCTGTTCACCTGATTTAGAATTCCTCACAATCAAATGTAGACCGCATTATCTACCAAGAGAATTCTCTTCGATTATAATCACAGCCGTATATATCCCCCCCCCAAGCAGACACATCGATGGCTCTGAACGAACTTTATTTAACTCTCTGCAAACTGGAAACGATTTATCCGGAGGCTGCATTCATTGTAGCTGGGGATTTTAACAAGGCTAATCTGAAAACAAGACTCCCTAAATTTTATCAGCATATCGATTGCGCAACCAGGGGTGGAAAGACCCTGGATCATTGTTACTCTAACTTCCGCGACACATATAAGGCCCTGCCCCGCCCCCCTTTCGGAAAAGCTGACCACGACTCCATTTTGTTGATCCCTGCCTACAGACAGAAACTAAAACAAGAAGCTCCCACGCTGAGGTCTGTCCAACGCTGGTCCGACCAAGCTGACTCCACACTCCAAGACTGCTTCCATCACGTGGACTGGGAGATGTTTCGTATTGCGTCAGCCAACAACATTGACGAATACGCTGATTCGGTGTGCGAGTTCATTAGAACGTGCGTTGAAGATGTCGTTCCCATAGCAACGATTAAAACATTCCCCAACCAGAAACCGTGGATTGATGGCAGCATTCGTGTGGAACTGAAGGCGCGAACCACTGCTTTTAATCAGGGCAAGGTGTCTGGTAACATGACTGAATACAAACAGTTACCAACAACGACGAGATGGCCTACAGGGAGGAGGTGAGGGCCCTCGGAGTGTGGTGTCAGGAAAATAACCTCACACTCAACGTCAACAAAACTAAGGAGATGATTGTGGACTTCAGGAAACAGCAGAGGGAACACCCCCCCATCCACATCGATGGAACAGTAGTGGAGAGGGTAGCAAGTTAAGTTCCTCGGCATACACATCACAGACAAACTGAATTGGTCCACTCACACAGACAGCATCGTGAAGAAGGCGCAGCAGCGCCTCTTCAACCTCAGGAGGCTGAAGAAATTCGGCTTGTCACCAAAAGCACTCACAAACTTCTACAGATGCACAATCGAGAGCATCCTGGCGGGCTGTATCACCGCCTGGTATGGCAACTGCACCGCCCTCAACCGTAAGGCTCTCCAGAGGGTAGTGAGGTCTGCACAACGCATCACCGGGGGCAAACTACCTGCCCTCCAGGACACCTACACCACCCGATGCTACAGGAAGGCCATAAAGATCATCAAGGACATCAACCACCCGAGCCACTGCCTGTTCACCCCGCTGTCATCCAGAAGGCGAGGTCAGTACAGGTGCATCAAAGCTGGGACCGAGACACTGAAAAACAGCTTCTATCTCAAGGCCATCAGACTGTTAAACAGCCACCACTAACATTGAGTGGCTACTGCCAACACACTGTCAATGCCACTGACTCTACTCCAGCCACTTTAATCATGGGAATTGACGGGAAATGATGTAAATATATCGCTAGCCACTTTAAACAATGCTACCTTATATAATGTTACTTACCCTACATTATTCATCTCATATGCATACGTAGATACTGTACTCTATATCATCGACTGCATCCTTATGTAATACATGTATCACTAGCCACTTTAACTATGCCACTTGGTTTACATACTCATCTCATATGTATATACTGTACTCGATATCATCTACTGTATCTTGCCTATGCTGCTCTGTACCATCACTCATTCATATATCCTTATGTACATATTCTTTATCCCCTTACACTCTGTATAAGACAGTAGTTTTTTTTTGGAATTGTTAGTTAGATTACTTGTTCGTTATTACTGCATTGTCGGAACTAGAAGCACAAGCATTTCGCTACACTCGCAATAACATCTGCTAACCATGTGTATGTGACAAATAAATTTGATTTGATTTGATTTTTTAAATAGCGTTTCAAACGTCACTCGCTCTAAGACTTGGAGTAGTTATTCCCTTTGCTCTGCAAGGGCCGCGGCTTTTGTGGAGCGATGGGTAACGCTGCTTCGAGTGTGGCTGTTGTCGATGTGTTCCTGGTTCGAGCCCAGGTAGGAGCGAGGAGAGGGACGGAAGCTATACTGTTACACTGGCAATACTAAAGTGCCTATAAAAACATCCAATAGACAAAGGTATATGAAATACAAATGGTAGAGAAAAATAGTCCTATAAATACTATAATAACTACACCCTATAACCTCTTACCTTGGAATATTGAAGTCTCATGTTAAAAGGAACCACCAACTTTCATATGTTCTCATGTTCTGAGCAAAGAACTTAAACGTTAGCTTTTTTTACATTGCACATATTGCACTTTTACTTGCACTTTTTGCATTATTTAAACCAAATTGAACATGTTTCATTATTTATTTGAGGCTAAATGGATTTTTATTGATGTATTATATTAAGTTAAAATAAGTGTTCATTCAGTATTGTTGTAATTGTCATTATTACAACAACAAAACAAAAAAAATAACAAAAAAACAGCCGATTAATCGGTATCTGCTTTTTTTGGTCCTCCAATAAAGCGGTATCGGTATCAGCGTTGAAAAATCATGATCGGTCGACCTCTACCGTTTAAAAGTTTCTTACCCAAACGGGCAGTAAGGTATATAGTTACAGTGAGCGTTGTTTCCAAATGTACAATAAATGTCCCTTTCTCACTCTCTTTTCCCCACCTCCGGTAACAAGCCGTCATGGGGCGGCAGGGTAGCCTAGTGGTTAGCGTGTTGGACTAGTAACCGGAAGGTTGCAAGTTCAAACCCTCATGCTGACAAGG
The DNA here is from genome assembly GCF_002021735.2 of Oncorhynchus kisutch. NCBI lineage: Eukaryota > Metazoa > Chordata > Actinopteri > Salmoniformes > Salmonidae > Oncorhynchus > Oncorhynchus kisutch. Next base: position 29,069,319 of record NC_034198.2, on the reverse strand, counting down.
TACAAATCTGTTGTTCTGCCCCTGAACAGGCAGTTAACCCACTGTTCCTAGGCCGTCATTGAAAATAAGAATTTGTTCTTAACTGACTCGCCAAGTTAGATAAAAGGTTTAAAAAAAAATACATATATGTCCACTAGGGACTTATGTCTCTCGTGTGTGTATTCTGTGTTATTATTTAGTTGGTTAGTAAATACATGTGTGTAGTACTGAATAATCAGAAAAGGCTGGGGTTCTTGCACATTCAAGAAGTCTACAAAGTTCAGAATGAGACTGATGAGGTAATGATTAATAAGTGACTTACCGATATAACACACACAGTGGCAAGAAAAAGTATGGGAACCCTTGAAAATACTTGGATTTCTACATAAATTGGTCATACAATTTGATCTTCATCTAAGTCACAACAATAGACAAGCAGTCCGCTTAAACCTATAACTCAAACAATTATACGTTTTCATGTCTTTATTGCACACACCGTGTAAACATTCACAGTGCAGGGTGGGAAAAGTATGTGAACACTTGGATTTAATAACAGGTTGACCCTCCTTTGGCAGCAATAACCTCAACCAAACGTTTTCTGTAGTCAAGGATCAGACCTGCACAATGGTCAGGAGGAATTTTGGACCATTCTTCTTTACAAAACAGTTTCAGTTCAGCAATATTCTTATGATGTCTGGGTGAACTGCTCTCGAGGTCATGCCACAGCATCTCAATCGGGTTGAGGTCAGGACTATGACTGGGCCACTCCAGAAGCGTATTTTCTTCTGTTGAAGCCATTCTATTGTTGATTTACTTCGGTGTTTTGGGTCGTTGTCCTGTTGCATCACCCAACTTCTGTTGAGCTTCAATTGGCGGACAGATAGCCTAACATTCTCCTGCAAAATGTCTTGATAAACTTGGGAAAAAATGTTTCTCTCCAAATCGATGATAGCAAGCCGTCCAGGCCCTGGGGCAGAAAAGTAGCCCCAAACCATGATGCGTTACAGTTGGGATGAGGTTTTGATGTTGGTGTGCTGTAAATTTTTTATCCACACATAGTATTGTGTGTTCCTTCCAAACAACTCAACTGTAGTTTAAACTGACCACAGACTATTTTGCCAGTAGCGCTGTGGAACATCCAGGTGCACTTTGGCAAACTTCATACTTGCAGCAATGTTTTTTTTGGACAGCAGTGGCTACTTCCGTGGTGTCATCTCATGAACACCATTCTAGTTTAGTGTTTTACATATCGTAGACTGACACTCTAGGACTCTTCTTAACCTCATTGAGCATTCTGCGCTGTGCTCTTGCAGTCATCTTTGCAGGATGGCCACTCCTAGGGAGAGTAGCAACAATGCGGAACTTTCTCAATTTATAGACAATTTGTCTTACCGTGGACTGATGAACATCAAGGCTTTCAGAGATACTTTTGTAACCCTTTCCAGTTTTATGCAAGTCAACAATTCTTAGGTCTTCGGAGATCTCTTTTGTTCGAGGCATGGTTCACATCAGGCAATGCTTCTTGTGAATAGCAAACTCAAATTTTGTAAGTGTTTTTATAGGGCAAGGCAGCTCTAACCAACATCTCTAATCTCATCTCATTGATTGGATTTAGCTGACTCCTGACTCCAATTAGCTTTTGGAAAAGTCATTAGCCTAGGGGTTCACAAACTTTTTCCAACCTACACTGTGAATGTTTAAATGATGTATTCAACATAAATACAATCATTTGTGTTAGGGTTAAACGCTCTGGTTTTGCGTTAAATGCTCTGGTTTTGTTCATGCCAATAAGGCATACTAGGACCCAAATACTGTTAGGTGATTACTGTCAAACAATGAAATAGCAATATCTACTGATTTTTGTACAGTTTCATCAGCATGGGGACTTGTCAAGGAGATTCCCCATCGTTTGTCCCAGACTAGGCTTGATCTGTGTCCGGCAAACCAGACCCAAATATTTATTTTGAAAGACAAAGAGGACAGGACGCCCTTCTTTTCCTCAATGGAAATGAGTTTCTTACCTCTTCCACTGGGATTTCATCCATCCAGACACCATCACCACTGGAGCTGGAGTTGCCATCATCACTGCTGCCCTCTGCCTCCTGTAGGGCCTGCAGAGCCTCCGCAGTGATCATACCTACAAACTCATTCTCTCCCATTGCACCTGTGAACACAGACGGAAGAGGAAGCGAGACATCCCACACCCTCATCTTTTCTGGTTCATATACAGTTGATGAACTAAGCAGACCAGACCCAGCTACTAATGCATTGTTGCCTAAGTGAGCGCCACCCTGTTCAGACCAGAATTGACCATTTTCAATGGTAAATGGCCTGAGTGGGACATCTTCATTTATCCACCATCTTTGCTGTAACCACACTCGTTAGCTTGTGCATGCATCAGCAAGCTCCTCTATGAGAATGACGCAGCGACCGTTAGCTATCAAGGCAAACACTTCCTTTGGCTAGCATAACTATTGTTGACACAATGCTACACACCTCCATCCATCTCCTCCTCCAACTCCTCCACATCAGAACTGCTGTTCAGGTGGATGATGTCTGCTAGAGCATCGTTGAAGTTGTAGTCTTTCAACAGGGTCATCTCCAGCTGGAGAAGGAGGAACAGGAAGTGTTATGAACTACAAATTGAGACCAGATGCCCGATATGTTTGTGGAGATCTGAGAGAATTTGACTGGTGTTCTTGTAATTCTGTGAGTTAGGTCTTCATCTTGTAGAAGCTGACAATGCGCCATCAGTGCCAGACTGCACTTTAATGATGAGACAGAATGCATAACTTATCAGGGGATAATATAAATAAATAATAAGGGGAGGGGGAATGGGACCCCTCCACTGAGTAGGCTACATTATAGCCACTCTGCCTGATCCCCACCCAGCAGCCCCTTGCTAAAGTACAGAAGCCAATTAGAGTACAGGTGGATGTTATCAGAATAAAATTCCTTCAACACATATGGCACATCTTATTCCCTTCCCACATTAGCAATATGACAAAAGCTCCACCTTGCCCTCTGAAAGGTTAAGTGGAAGTTTCACCATATTGCTTAAACTGTACCTACAGTATGAAATCCTTTCAGATCTCCAAAGTGCATAGGGTCTAGGGGTAGATTTGGGATTGCTATCTCCTGTCTTACCTTGGTACCTTGGTAGCATACACAGGTAGACCCTCCAGGTGTGTTGTCATATCCTGCTCAGGTGTGTTGTCCTTCTGTTCACCATCTCCTCCACCCCCACCTCACTGGCCCCCAAATCCACCCCCAACCATGACCCTTCAGAAATGCTCATCTTCATCTTGACCTGGGTAAAATAGACATGATTATGTAAGCTGTATGTTGAACCTTGGCTCGGGTCTCTTGTTGTCCAATGGCACCCTATTCTCAATAAAAGTGCACTACTTTTGACTAGAGCCCTATGGTCCCTGGTCAGGATGTGTACACTATAGGGAATAGGGTGTCATTTGGGAGGAAGCCTCTGTCTTATTAATTATAGCAGTACCCTGCCTTGCCATTGTAATTCAATTACATGAGATTGTTGACTATTTGATGAAGATATGGCTGAGTTGTCGTTGAAAAAAAACATATAATACTTTACCTAAAGGCTTGACATCTGGGCGGAGCCAGAGGAAAGGGATGAGGACAGGCTCATGTCTAGCTGCTGTGGACTGTCGAAGTCAATCCCATCCAGATTGAAATCACCACTGTCGAAAGGGCTCTCTGGGGGGTGAGATGGCGGTTGGGACGAAAATAAAAGGACACTGGAGTCTGCACAGAAAAGCGTGCCTGAGCTAAAGGAACCTTTGGCTGCTGAAGGAGATGGTTCTCCTGAACTGGGGGCTGGACCACGGGTTTGTGTAGCACAGGCTTCTCATCAGGTGGCTGGGGAATAATAATAATACATTTTATTTGTAAAACATATTTCAAAAACATTTCAAAGTGCTACAAAAACATCAAGATGGTGGTTCACCTGGACCGGAGGCATCACCTGGACTGGACGTATCAGGGTCTGCTCTGGTGTCTGAGGTACAGCTGTGGGAGGGGCCACAGGTCGTGGGGAGAACAGATCTGTCTTCGGAGTGGTCATGGTCTTGAGGACAGTAGAAGGGACCACTATAGCTGACTGCTGGGAAGATGAGCTGGGATCTTTCCACTCCACTACAGGTACCCCCTTCTGGAGCTGGGAGAGGGCTGTGGCCGGCTGGAACCTGGGACACCATCACTATAAAGTTGACCATGTAAAGCTGGCCTTATGGAGGTAAAAGAGTGGAGAAATAGATACAAAAGTCCCATTGTAAATGTTGGAGAAAAAAATCTAAATAGTCTGAAGAAGCTATTTCTTTTTTCTATATCGTGACATTTCATGTATCATAAACATGCATCATAGAGATTTTGGTAAATGTTTCTATGAAATAGCATTGGACCATTCAATTAAGTTAATCAAGGGCTAATGCATGTTTTTCCCCTTCTTACCAGAGGATGTCTGCGTTGTGAACCCTGCAGGGATCTGGACTGGGTAGGTCATCCGTGGAGGAAGAGAGAAGGTGGCCAGAGTCCCGCTGTTGTTCTGCAACACAATTAGACAGTTTACACATATTTGCTCCACTCAATGAAAGAACGTTCAACTGTATTTGTTGTATAGACAGGGAAATTGCTTGTGCAACAAGAGCACACATAAAATAAAATGCAACAGTTAGTAGGCTTACAAGTCTTCTTGACCTCTGCTCTCACACAAATAACGGGGTCGCTGAGTTGACTTGTCAGTTACACTTACCACTGTTTTCCAGTGAGTCCTGGGTTCAGGCTCAAGTCCTGGGAAATTAGAGGCTGTCTAACAAGCATAAGAAAACATTCTACATTTTAACCTCATCAGTTGCACAGAGATATAGATATGCCATTCTAAAAACTCACTAACAATTAGACTACATCACTGTCTGTAATTTCATAAAAGGAGTTACTGTAGTAGGTCATCATACAGTTAGTGTAGAAAAAAGATGATCCTGTTCAGCTTGACATGACTCATACAGTATAGGAGGAGTGATCATTGACATCATGACTCATGCCACTACAGTATAACCAAACACATAAGACTGTTTTAAGGTACTGAGACGTGCTAAAGGTAGCTACTTAAAGGCCCAATGCAGCCATTTTTATATAAATATCAAATCACTTCTGGATAAAAATTAAGTACATTACTGTAATAGATTTCCATGAAAAAGTGCCAAAGATTGCTGTTATTGGCAGAGGGGTTTAGAACTATCTGTGTTACTGATCAATTAACCAATTTACCACATGGTGATGTCACAATGGAAAGCAGAAACTCCCGTCCATGCAAACCTGCTCATTAAAAGCTCCTGTGTAGATTGAATTTTAAACCAGCAACTATCAGGAAATAACACTGATCACACTGTTACAGTGTTCGTTTCATCGTCTACTGTACAATGCACTGGGCCTTTAACATCAAATTGAGAGAGAGGGGAGAGAAGAAAAACCCTAGCTGCCCACAAACAGGATGCTCTAAAGACTGATTTCCTTTTTACCTTTCTTTGCTCTGCACACATCTAGGCCTAAATTAAAATGTGCCCCACCATCCCCATCCTTTGTATGGTTAATATAGTGTCATCTTGACCTGTCCTCCTGTTACCAGACACAACATAAGGCCCTTTCCCAGACAAATTTGTTACCAACCCTGGTGTGTACAGAATCACATAAGAACGTGGGGTTTAATAGGCTGCTGCTGCTTTTCCCCAGTCACTCTCAGGGTGTGTCCCAATAATCTTTCCTTCTTCCCAAAGTGTGCATTCACTTTTAAAAGCATTGGATTGATGTAGGCATGTACTAGAGCAGTGTTTCCCCAACTCCAGTACCCCCAACAGCACACATTTTTGTTGTAGCCCCAGACAAACTCACCTGATTCTTCTCATCCAGGGTTTGATGATTAGTTAACAAGTTGAATCAATAGTTTGTTCGGGGCTACAACAGAAATGTGTACTGTTGGGGGTACTGGAGGACCGGAGTTGGGAAACACTGTGCTAGAGGAAGTTTCCATACATCAGTGATTTCCTTTCAGATCCATGAAGGGAAATGAACAAGTGCATACTTTGTGAGAAAGGAGAGATTATTGGAACGCAATCCCAGTGAGATGTAAAAGGTTGCCCCAAAACAACAAGGTGGTGAGGTCTCTCTGTTACCTTTTTCACACCATCGTGCTGACCCTAACCTTACAGTGCTGCTAGCCTGGCTCTGATATTTGGTGCTGCCCTGGCTCTGATCAAGCAGCTGAACACCTTATTGACAACTTGGCATGTCAATCAGGGTGTGGCTCCAAAATTAAACATATTGACGGAAGTTTTACTTACTATGACATGTGGTTGTCGTACCTTGAGTTGAATGAACTAACTATAAGTCGCTCTGGATAAAAGTCTCTGCTAAATGACTAAAATGTCATGTAAATCTACACCTGTCAACCAAATTATTTAATCAACGTTCGACAGGTTAGCAGTAAGCTCTTTTCCCAAACAGCGGTTTGCAGACATGCACTGCACAACAACAAAAAGTTATCATTCAAATGTATGACGGTTTCGTGTAATTTGACCTTCGCTGTGAAACTCTGGACATGTTGGCCTGTACGGATCACAACAGAAGCTGGGGATGGAAGAAGGAAGAGGAATGATTAGGCTATTCAATTAAATAAGTAAATGTAGCGATCTGTATTCACTTGACCTGATTAACTCGCACTGTAGAATATGCAACCATTGGGCATCCCTATATGGTGGATCAACTCAATGATTTGTGACATAGATAGTAATGGGTGCGGTGTAGAGCCTTTGGGTGCGTCCCAATAATATCTCCTTTCTCCTGAAGTTTACACTTGTTCACTACTTTCCACAATTCTAAAAGCATTAGATCGGTGGAGTCATTGTGAGGGAGTTCCACCATATTTCCTTTACCAGTCATTTCCCTTCAAATCAGTGAAGGGAAGTGAACAAGTGCACACTTTTGGAGGAAAGAGAGAATAGAGAAGTACCCTTGGACTGTAAAACCTCTACATACTTACTTACATGTATGTTTTGTAAACGTCTGTCCATAGTTTGGAGGGAGCTGCAGCACAAAGTCTGATGAGTTGGTGTTCTTCATGAGGGCCAAGCCATCCACTGCTTTGGACTGCAGAATCTTTGACTCCCAGAGCTACAGATGAAGGAAAACTCATTTGGTTTGCTAGTTAGTTAGTTGATTTGACATAACATAAGCTGTGTTTAATATGATTGCAGTTCTAGTTCCATATGGCCTCTGCTCTTTTCTTGATTTCAACATGTAGCTTCAAAACACCACACTTCAATGTGATATATTCTGAAATACTTATTAACTCCCTTTATGACATAAAATAAGTAGTCAAGTCCACTGTGCGTTACAAAGCGAAGTCAATAGTCCATTGGTCAGGGAGGACTAACATTAGCTAGAAGATCGTGCTCACTGGTGAGGTATCGCCTTATTCCAATGGATCGAGTTAAGAGCACTTATTTCAGTGTGCTCTGTAAGCCACGCCCCAGTGGGCAGAGCTAGCTAGGCAAGTTGGATTGAGACACGTTTTAATACAATAAAAAGCCTCTAATTTGACATTGATTCCACCATTGTAAAAGACCAGTGTATTGCAGATCATTTCATATTTGACTTAATAAGTAAAATATCTTTGATTAGTAAACACGGAAAACAACTCGCAAGAGAGTCCCAAACAACTCGCAATAGAACATGCCAAAAGCTGACCAGAGGGGGGCATCATTTACTCAGCTACCTAAATTATTGGGATCATCTGGTTACCACCAGTGTTGTGAATACATTGAGTTCATTGAAAAAACAAACCATTGGACGTCTTTTCACACTGAGATGTGTGTGTCAAAGGTCCGCGTTGGGTCTGTGTAAACTATGCGATTATATTGGAGACAGGTTTATAGCAGTGAATATCATGTTTACTCAGCTAGAGATTGAAATAAGTGGTGTTTCTTTGAAAAGATGGGCCTGGCTGACATGAAAAATACATTAAGAGGAAAATATCCACAGACTCTAGAGGCTGATTATCTTTCTGCACACCTGTGTATTTACAATGCTGGCTGCCATGGTTAATACAAAACGCAGGACATTGAACGGTATTTTATTAGGATCCCCATTAGCTGTTGCAAAAGCAACTGCTACTCTTCCTGGGGTCCCAACAAAACATAATACGGAATATCAATAGACAAGAACAGCATAAAAAAAATGTAAGGTACACGTAACCTACATATCAATGCATTCACAAACTATCTAGGTCAAATAGGGGAGAGGCGTCGTGCCATGAGGTGTTGCTGTATCTGTTTTTTTAACCAAGTTTACTGTTTATTTGAGTAATAGGAGATGGAATGAAGTTCCATGCAATAAGGGCTCTATATAATACTACGCTTTCTTGAATTTGTTCTGGATTTGGGGACTGTGAAAAGACCCCTAGTGGCATAAGTGTGTGTAAATTGACGATGCAAACCAAGAAGCGATGCAGTCAGTCTCTCCTCAACTCTTAGCCAAGAGAGACTGGCATACATATAAATACTATCAGCCCTCTGATTACAATGAAGAGCAAAACATGCCACTATGTTCTGGGCCAGCTGCACCTTAAATACCTTAGGTATTTCCATGCAGCACTGAACCACACGACTGGACAATAATCAAGATTAGACAAAACTAAAGCCTGCAGAACTTGCTTTTTGGAATGGGGTGTCCAAAAAAAATCTGTACATCTCTTTATTACAGCCAGACCTCTCCCCATCTTTACAACCATTGAATCTATATGTCTAGACCGTGACAGTTTACAATCTAAGGTAACGCCAAGTAATTTAGTCTCAACTTGTTCAACAGCCACACCTTTCATTACCAGATTACGCTAAGGACTAGAACGTACGGAATGATTTGTACCAAATACAATACTCTTAGTTTTAGAGATGTCCAGGACAAGTTTATTACTGGCCACCCATTCCAAAACAGACTGCAACTCTAAGTGTTTCAGTAACTTCAATAACTGTGGTTGCTTATGCGTATATGGATGAATCATCAGCATACATGGACACACATGCTTTGTTTAACGCCAGTGCAGGTCATTGGTGTAAAAAAAAAAAGGGCCTAGAGAGCTGCCCTGCGGGAAACTACATTTCACATGTTTGACATTAGAGAGGATTATTTTAAAGAAAACCCTTTTGAGTTCTATTAGATAGATACAGTTGAAGTCGGGAGTTTACATACACCTTAGCCAAATACATTTTAACTCAGTTTTTCACAATTCCTGACATTTAATCCTAATAAAAATTCCCTGTCTTAGGTCAGTTAGGATCACAACTTCCAGTGAAATGTCAGAATAATAGTAGAGAGAATGATTTATTTCAGCTTTTATTTCTTTCATCACATTCCCAGTGGGTCAGAAGTTTACATACACTCAATTAGTATTTGGTAGCATGCCTTTAAATTGTTTAACTTGGGTCAAACGTTTCAGGTAGCCTTCCACGAGCTTTGAAGGCCTCCTTGCTTGCGCACACTTTTTCAGTTCTGCCAACAAATGTTCTATAGGGTTGAGGTCAGGGCTTTGTGATGGCCACTCCAATACCTTGACTTTGTTCTCCTTAAGCCATTTTGCAATAACTTTGGAAGTATGCTTGGGGTCATTGTACATTTGGAAGACCCATTTGCGACCAAGCTTTAACTTGAACTTTTAGCTTTAACTGATGTCTTGAGATGTTGCTTCAATATATCCATAATTTTCCTCCCTCGTGATGCCATCTATTTTGTGAAGTGCACCAGTCCCTCCTGCAGCAAAGCACCCTCACAACATGATGCTACCACCCCCGTGCTTCACGGTTGGGATGGGGGTCTTCGGCTTGCAAGCATCTCCCTTTATCCTCCAAACATAACGATGGTCATTATGGCCAAACAGTTGTATTTTTGTTTCATCTGACATTTCTCCAAAAAGTACAATCTTTGTCCCCATGTGCAGTTGCAAACCGTAGACTGGGTTTTTTATGGCGGTTTTGGAGCAGTGGCATCTTCTTTACTGAGCAGCCTTTCAGGTTATGTCGATATAGGACTCGTTTTACTGTGGATATAGATACATTTGTACCTGTTTCCTCCAGCATCTTCAAAAAGGGCCTTTGCTGTTGTTCTAGGATTGATTTGCACTTTTCGCATCAAAGTACATTCATCTCTAGGAGACAGAGCGCATCTTCTTCCTGAGCGGTATGACAGCTGCGTGGTCCCATGGTGTTTATACTTGCGTATTATTGTTTGTACAGATGAATGTGGTACCTTCAGGCGTTTGGAAATTGCTCCCAAGGATGAACCAGACTTGTGGAGGTGCTGGCTGATTTCTTGTGATTTTCCCATGATGTCAAGCAAAGAGGCACCGAGTTTGACAGTAGACCTTGAAATACATCCACAGGTACACCTCCAATGAACTCAAATGATGTCAATTAGCCTATCAGAAGCTTCTAAAGCCATGGCATAATTTTCTGGAATTTCCCAAGCTGTTTAAAAGGCACTGCCAACTTAGTGTATGTAAACTTCTGACCCACTGGAATTGTGATACAATTAATTATAAGTGAAATAATCTGTCTGTAAACAATTGTTTGAAAAAGTACCTGTGTCATACACAAAGTAGATGTCCTAACCAACTTCCCAAAACTAAAGTTTGTGGAGTGGTTGAAAAACGATTTCTAATGACTCCAACCTAAGTGTATGTAAACTTCCAACTTCAACTGCTCTGAATCCACGATATAGGAGGTTGAAAAGCCATAACTAGGGTTGCAAAGAGTCAGAAACTGTCAGGTAAATTTCTGGAAATTTTCCATGGGAATTTGGGGAATTTTGCTAAATTCATCAAAAAAAGTTAGCTTATAAACAGTCAACTTTTTTTGTGGGATACACAACGCAATTCTAGGTCTTGCGGCATATTTTGGTTTAACTTTCCCCAATTCAATGGAATTGCAACCCTCTGCATTAGAGGTTGACCGATTATGATTTTTCAACGCCGATACCGATTATTGGAGGACCAAAAAAGCCGATACCGCTTAATCGGCCACATTTTTTATTAATTAATTAATTTGTAATAATGACAATTACAACAATACTGAATAAACACTTATTTTAACTGAATATAATACATCAATAAAATCAATTTAGTCTCAAATAAATAATGAAACATGTTCAATTTGGTTTAAATAATGCAAAAACAAAGTGTTGGAGAAGAAAGTAAAAGTGCAATATGTGCCATGTAAGAAAGCTAACGTTTAAGTTCCTTGCTCAGAACACGAGAACATATGAAAGCGGGTGGTTCCTTTTAACATGAGTCTTCAATATTCCCAGGTAAGAGGTTATACAGTGCCTTGCGAAAGTATTCGGCTCCCTTGAACTTTGCGACCTTTTGCCACATTTCAGGCTTCAAACATAAAGATATAAAACTGTATTTTTTTGTTAAGAATCAACAACAAGTGGGACACAATCATGAAGTGGAACGACATTTATTGGATATTTCAAACTTTTTTAACAAATCAAAAACTGAAAAATTGGGCGTGCAAAATTATTCAGCCTGTTTACTTTCAGTGCAGCAAACTCTCTCCAGAAGTTCAGTGAGGATCTCTGAATGATCCAATGTTGACCTAAATGACTAATGATGATAAATACAATCCACCTGTGTGTAATCAAGTCTCTGTATAAATACACCTGCACTGTGATAGTCTCAGAGGTCCGTTAAAAGCGCAGAGAGCATCATGAAGAACAAGGAACACACCAGGCAGGTCCGAGATACTGTTGTGAAGAAGTTTAAAGCCGGATTTGGATACAAAAAGATTTCCCAAGCTTTAAACATCCCAAGGAGCACTGTGCAAGCGATAATATTGAAATGGAAGGAGTATCAGACCACTGCAAATCTACCAAGACCTGGCCGTCCCTCTAAACTTTCAGCTCATACAAGGAGAAGACTGATCAGAGATGCAGCCAAGAGGCCCATGATCACTCTGGATGAACTGCAGAGATCTACAGCTGAGGTGGGAGACTCTGTCCATAGGACAACAATCAGTCGTATATTGCACAAATCTGGCCTTTATGGAAGAGTGGCAAGAAGAAAGCCATTTCTTAAAGATATCCATAAAAGGTGTTGTTTAAAGTTTGCCACAAGCCACCTGGGAGACACACCAAACATGTGGAAGAAGGTGCTCTGGTCAGATGAAACCAAAATTGAACTTTTTGGCAACAATGCAAAATGTTATGTTTGGCGTAAAAGCAACACAGCTCATCACCCTGAACACACCATCCCCACTGTCAAACATGGTGGTGGCAGCATCATGGTTTGGGACTGCTTTTCTTCAGCAGGGACAGGGAAGATGGTTAAAATTGATGGGAAGATGGATGGAGCCAAATACAGGACCTTTCTGGAAGAAAACCAAATGGAGTCTGCAAAAGACCTGAGACTGGGACGGAGATTTGCCTTCCAACAAGACAATGATCCAAAACATAAAGCAAAATCTACAATGGAATGGTTCAAAAATAAACATATCCAGGTGTTAGAATGGCCAAGTCAAAGTCCAGACCTGAATCCAATCGAGAATCTGTGGAAAGAACTGAAAACTGCTGTTCACAAATGCTCTCCATCCAACCTCACTGAGCTCGAGCTGTTTTGCAATGAGGAATGGGAAAAAATTTCAGTCTCTCGATGTGCAAAATTGATAGAGACATACCCCAAGCGACTTACAGCTGTAATCGCAGCAAAAGGTGGCGCTACAAAGTATTAACTTAAGGGGGCTGAATAATTTTGCACGCCCAATTTTTCAGTTTTTGATTTGTTAAAAAAGTTTGAAATATCCAATAAATGTCGTTCCACTTCATGATTGTGCCCCACTTGTTGTTGATTCTTAACAAAAAAATACAGTTTTATATCTTTATGTTTGAGGCACTGTAGGTTGTAGTTATTATAGGAATTATATAGGACTATTTCCCTCTACACCATTTGTATTTCATTAACCTTTGACTATTGGATGTTCTTATAGGAACTTTAGTATTGCCAGTGTAACAGTACAGCTTCCGTCCCTCTCCTCGCTGCTACCTGGGCTCGAACCAGGAACCCAACAGTCACCCTCGAAGTAGCATTACCCATGCAGAGCAAGGGAAACAACCACAGGCTCAGAGCGAGTGAAGTTTGAAACGCTATTAGCGCGCGCTAACTAGCTAGCCATTTCACTTCAGTTACACCCGCCTCATCTTGGGAGTTGATAGGCTTGAAGTCATAAACAGCGCAATGCTTGACGCACAACTAAGAGCTGCTGGCAAAATGCACGTAAGTGCTGTTTGAATGAATGCTTACAGCCTGCTTCTGCCTACCACCGCTCAGTCAGATACTTGTATGTTCAGTCAGATTATATGCAACGCAGGACACGCTTGATAATATCTAGTAATATCACCAACCATGTGTAGTTAACTAGTGATTATGATTGATTGTTTTTTACAAGATAAGTTTAACTAGCTAGCAACTTACCTTGGCTTACTGCATTCGCAGTAACAGGTTGAGAGTAACAGGCTCCTTGTGGAGTGCAACGGTCGTTATTGCGTTGGACTAGTTAACTGTAAGGTTGCAAGAATGGATCCCCTGAGCTGACAAGGTGAAAATCTATCGTTCTGCCCCTGAACGAGGCAGTTAACCCACCGTTCCTAGGCCGCCATTGAAAATAAGGATGTGTTCTTACCTGACTTGCCTAGTTAAATAAAGATTAAATAAACGTGTAGTAAAATAAAAATCTGCAAAATTGGTGTCCAAAAATACCGATTTCCGATTGTTATGAAAACTTGAAAATCGGCCCTAATTAATCGGCCATTCCAATTAATCAAGTGTCTTCCATCACTTGTACAGCTGATTCTCAAGATCTTGCACACTAATGAGATGCTATGGAGCCCAAACTACTACACTGTCTGAGCAAAGGACTACATGCTTTCTGGTAAGTTTGATTACGATACTGGGTGGGGTGAATATATTTTGACATACATCATTGTTTTTGTTAACTAGTAAATAGTAGCCTACAGCAAAGTGTGTTTAAATCATTTCTAACTTGTTAACAATTTCTGCTAGTTAGTGTTTGCTAACATGTGGGTTTTAGCTTGCTTGAGCCTGCTAACTGAGGAGCGTTTATTCAGCTGTTTCCATACATTTTTCATTTTAAAACATTAATCTTACAAAAGGAGTTGTTTAATCTAACTGCTTAACTTTTTATCATTGAATTGTATTTTTCTTATTCATTTTTTCCCTAATCTTCACAGGAAAATTCCACGGGCAATATCTGATGTGTGGAGACATTTCTCTGCAGCTAATGTAGAAGGAAAAGCTGTGTACATTTGCAAATACTGTGCCAAATCATATGTGAAGACTGCAACAAAGATGCAGAATCATCTGGCCAAGTGCATAAAGTTCCCTCAGTGCTCACAACAAGCAACCTCTGACAAAACTCCCTCTACTTCTATTCGACGTGAATATAATGAATCAGACATCTTATCGACAGCAACAGCTCATGGTCCTCCTCGAATCAGAAGGTTTTTTGACTCAATGGAGGAATGTGGTCACAGAAATGCTGATGAATGTCTTGCTCGAGCTGTGTATGCAACTGGTTCACCTCTGATGCTCACAGGCACTGTGTATTGAAGAGATTTCTGAATGTTCTACACCTAGCATACACCCCTCCTACTCAATTGCTGGATGCAGAGTTCAACAGAGTTCAAATGAAGGTCAAGCAAATCATTGAGAAAGCAGACTGTATTGCAATCATCTCTGACGGTTGGTCGAATGTTCGTGGGCAAGGAATAATTAACTACATCATCTCCACCTCTCAACCAGTATTCTACAAGAGCATAGACACAAGGGACAACAGACACACCGGTCTCTACATTGCAGATGAGCTGAAGGCAGTCATCAATGAACTTGGACCACAGAAGGTATTTGCTGTGGTGTTGTCATCATGTTTGATAGACTCCTGGAGGGGAAGGGTCTCTCCAAGAAACAACCATATCACAGTCTGCCGATATGGACAGCCCCAGCAAGAGAATCCTCCTGGATGATGTATTTTGGGAGAGAGTGGTAAGCAGCCTGACTCCTGAAACCTATAGCAGTAGCCATTGCACAGATTGAGGGAGACAATGCCATCCAGTCTGATGTTCAGACTCTGCTTGCAGAAGTATGAGAAGAAATCCGTACTGCCCTGCCTACTTCACTGCAGCTCTGAAATTCATCAAAAAGCGAAGACTTCTGCCTGAAGCCCATACACACCGCAGCATACATGTTGGACACCAAATATGCTGGCAAGAGCATTCTGTCTGGTGTAGAGATCAACAAGGCCTACGGTGTCATCACTACCGTGTCTCGCCACCTTGGCCGGGATGAGGGCAATGTTCGTGGCAGTCTGGTGAAGTACACTTCCAAGCAAGGGCTTTGGGATGGAAATGCAATATGGCAGTCGTGCCAACATATCTCATCAGCCACCTGGTGGAAGGGACTTCGTGGATCGGAGGCTCTTTCCGCTGTTGCCTCCATCATCCTCTAAATCCCACCAACATCAGCCACCTCAGAGCAAAACTTGTCCTTGTTTGGGAACACAAACACCAAAGCACGCAACAGGCTGACCAATAAAAGGGTTGAAAGATTGGTGGCCATCAGGGCAAATTTGAGGCTTTTTGAGCCTGACAACAAGCCATCCTCAACAAGGTTGGAAAGTGAAGGTGAAGATGAGGCCTCAGAGTCTGATGTTCAAGAGATGGACATTGAGGTCCAGGGAGAAGACATGGAAGCCTGAGAGGAAGACAACCAAAGCTTGAGTTTCTAGACTGTCATTTTACAGATGTCAAATATTTTTGTTAGATGCGATGGATCATTGGGGATCATTCAATATTCCCTTTCTTTTGTTGTTCAATGAAATCATCCCATGTGAAGAGTCAACTCAATTAATTAAAGTTGAATTTTTAACTAAATAGTTTATTTTGTTTCTATTGGAAGAATTAAGGTAAAAGGTTTATGTTTCTGTCTCCATATGATAAATATATCCAACGCAAAAAACATATACATTTAAATGGTATTAATATTCATTTGCATATAATTTCCATTAATTCCCATATATTCCCGTTAATTACATGGAAAGTTTCCACCTCTGAATATTTCCCAAAATGTGCAACCCAAGTTTTTTCACAAACAGGTTACGGTCAATAATATGAAAAGGCTGCACTGAAATCCAACAGTACAGAGCCCACAATCTTCTTATTATCAATTTCTTTCAACCAGTCAGTCATTTGTGTCAGTGCAGTACATGTGGAGTGCCCTTCTCTATAAGCATGCTGAAAATCTGTTAATTTGTTTACAGAGAAATTGTATTTGGTCAAACACTATTTTCTTCCCAACAGTTTGCTAAGAGCTGGCAGCAAGCTTATAGGTCTGCTGTTAGAACCAGCGAAGGCCACTTTACCACTCTTGGGTAGCGGAATGACTTTGGCTTCCCTCCAGGCCTGAGGACAAAGACTTTCCTCTAGGCTCAGATTAAAAATATGACAGATAATATGGTAGCTGACTCTGTAGCCACTCCTCAGTAGCTTTCCATCTAAATTGTCAATGCCAGGTTTGTCATTATTTATCGATTTTTCCACCTCTCCCACACCAACTTTACACAATTCAAATATGCAATGCTTTTCTTTCATTCTTATTTTTTTTATGCATGAATACAATTGCTCACTGTTCGTTGTTGGCATTTCATGCCTAAGTTTGCCCACTTTGCCAATTAAATAATCGTTAGAATAATTGGCAACATCAAATGGTTTTGTGATGAATAATCTGATTCCATGAAAGATGGAGTTGAATGTCTTTCTGCCCATAATTTCATTTAAAGTACACCAAAGTGTTTTCCCCTAATTCTTTATATAATTGATCTTGGCTTCATAATACAGTTTATTCATCTTTTTGTTGAGTTTAGTCACATACTTACTGAAAATTGAGAAATTAATCCAGTCAGATGTGCAGCCAGACTTATTAGCCACTCCTTTTGCCCCATCTCTTTCAACCATACAGTTTTTAAATTCCTCATCAATCCATGGAGCCTTAACAGTGCTGTCAGTTTCTTAACAGGTGCACGTTTATCAATAAATTGGAAGAAGCAATTTCATAAATTCAAGTGCAGCGTCTGGATGCTCCTCATTAAATCACATCAGACCAACAAATATGTTTAACATCATCCACATAAGCGTCACAGCAAAATATTTTGTATGATCTCTTATACACTATTTTAGGCCCAGCTGTTGGAACTTTGGCTTTCCTGAATATAGCCGGATACAGCTTTAGAATAAAGTTCTACAGTATTAGTAAAAATGTGATCGATACATGTGGTCTTGTTCCTGTAGTGTTCGTAAACACCCTGGTAGGTTGATTAATAACCTGAACCAGGTTACAGGCACTGGTTACAGTAATAAGCTTCCTCTTGAACGGACAGCTTGATGAAAACCTGTCAATATTCAGGTCCCCAAGAAAGTATACCTCTGTTTACATCACATACACTATCAAGCATTTCACACATATTATTTAGATAGACTGTTAGCACTTAGTGGCCTATAGCAACACGCCAAAAGAAAAGGCGTTAGATGTGCCAAGTGAACCTGCAATCACAACACTTCAATAACACTTGACATAAGATCTTCTCTAAGCATTACATGCATATGGCTCTGAATATACACAGCAACACCTCCCCAGAGGCATTTATGTCTCTTCTAAAGAGGTTATATCCTTGTATTGCTACTGCTGGATCATCAAATGAATTATCTAAGCGAGTCTCAGAAATTGAACCTATTTGAATGTTATTGGATGATAGCAAGTTATTGATTTCATGAACCTTACAAGGCTACATATATTCATATGGGCTATTTTCAGCCCTTTCCTGGGAGGCTTATCAGAGAGACATAATACTGAAAAGAGCAAACAACGCAAGAGAAAAAAAATACAAATCAGCAGTCCATTAATCAATTGGTGTGTTTGTGCAGCGGGGTTGAAGCACAGAACCCATAGGCTCGGCTCTCTCATCCCTTCGTGGATTCTGGGAGGGAGGGTGGACAATGAGCCTGTCATAGCGGATGTAAGCAATGTCCCCACACACTCTGGCAGCTTTCATGGCTGGGATCAGTTCTTTCCTCTTCTGGCGCACAGCTTCAAGATAGTCCTTGTTGAGGAAGATATACGTTCCTCTCAAGTTCTTGGCTCTTTCCAGAAGAGCTACCTTGTTCTTGAACCTCAGGAACTTGACCACCATCGTCCTGGGCCGGTGGTGGGTTTTCCAGTCCTCCGGGTACGCTCCACCACAATCTTCCTGTGGTCCATCTTCAATTTCTTAGAGAAAATGTCCCTGTTTCAACTAATCGAGCTGACCCTGGGAGAACTGCAAACTGTTCTTCAGGTCCTGGACCTCTCTGGTCAGGTCGTCCATTCTTTTATTAGTAGAATCTAAGAGTATTTGGACAAAACACTTGAAGCCATTTCCTTGTTGTAACAAGGTCTCTTTTTGTTAATTAAAAAATATCCTTCATGTGTGATAGAGAGACACCACTGTCCTCAACGGTACTCCCGCTGGCTTTGGTCTTTGTCATGGTAGCTAGCAACGTAGTTTACGCTGTCACTCTTCGCAGTTCCAGACAGGGCAGGTCACAGGGAAGACTGAACACAACAAACAGCCGGGATCTAGACAGCCACAAACCCGGGACTATCCGCGGTCCCAGCCACAATGGCTAACTGCGTCGTGGGCTGCGTTCATGAAGACCCTGCTAGCTTAGGACAATATGCTGCTAGCTAACTGATGCCAACTGAGTGGCGGGATCCAAACTAAGAAGCTAGCTATTTGCCATGAACTTTCCAATACACTTTCAAACAACAAACTTAAAAATAAAATACAAATACAGAGTTCTTCCATGGTGTCTTTATGACATCTGACCATAATATATGGTCTGTATCTCTGTCTTACAGAAAGTCAAATAAATATTTGTGCAAACTGGAAGTGTGACTTCTTTCCCCAATGATTTCCTAAGGCTGAGGTATTTTGTCAGTTATTCCATGACAAGATGAGGCTGAATGCCAAGACCACAAACAAACATACACACAAAATACAACTAAATCTCATTGGTACATGACTGTTCAGTCTGTTGAATATTCCATCAATGAAAATATGGATTTATTGTCTGGACAAAGGTTTTATTTAAAAGGGACACACACAATAAAGGAAGTTTAGAAAATAAAGTTATTAACAGAGCATTGGGCCAGTCACCAAAAGGTTACTGGTTTGAATCCCTTAGGTGACAAATCTGTTGAATGTGCTCTTGAACAAGGCACTTAACCCTAATTGCTCTGGATAAGAGTGTCTGCTAAATGACTAAAAAGTCCACACTTCAGAAGAAGGACAATGGATATGCAGCCAATGTTAATGGTCACATACCTTCCAGTCATTAGTATAACAAAAAAGGAGGTTTCTATAAAAGGGCAAATAATTGACAAGTTGTTGCAGTAGTAAGGCAATGGATTCAGAGCTGTATATGTTAATTATGGACATTAAGGTAACGGGCAGGTAGAGGCGGTCAAATCGCCTCAGGTCCTTCGGAAGGGGAGAATATTAGGGTTAGTCAAATTAAATTTGCTTAATTACAAGCCCTTAACCAACAATACAGTTCTAAGAAAAATAAGTGTTAAGTAAAAGTGAGGGCATCACTAAGAGCATAGTACACCACATGCACTGGGAGTAGAGAATAATTAGTGTTGCTGTGGACACTGGATAATCTGACTAACACACACACACACACACACACACCTGTTTGACATTGCTGAGTCAATTCAGGTAGCATTCAATGTCATGCGTGTGTGTTAACCATAGCAGCCAACATTGTAATAAAGAGATGTGCAGAAAGATTAGCAACCTCTGGTGTCTGTGGATCCTTTCCCCTTAATGTATTTTTCATGTCAGCCAGTCACACATTTGAAAATAAACACCATTTAATTACATCTTTAGTTGAGTAAAATTAGTTTTGTTCAGGTCACAAAATAATCCAGACAATAGCGGTAAACAGCGCCACACTCAGGCAGAAAACTGAATGTTCTATTCCCAGCCAGGCCCATCTTTTCAAAGAAAACACAATTGAATTATATCTATAATTTAGCAAAATATGATTTTTTTTTGTGATTAAAAGAATACCTGAATTGTTAGGGTTAAGAGCCACAGTAAAGCAGAAAATATAGGAATGTTCTATCATAAATTGAGAGAAAGAAAATCCCTGGTTGACATGGCTGCTAGTACTTAGAAATACTATAACAGTAAATGAATAGATGCCATTCACTGCTATAAACCTGTCTCGAATATAATCGTCTAGTTTACACAGACCCACCACGGTCCCATGTGAAAAGGAGTCCCATGAGAAAAGGAGTCCCATGACATGGTCTGTTTTGTCAATTTACTCAATGTATCTCACCACTCCGGTATACAAATCATTAGTCCAGGTGAAGTCCCACTCACCTGTGTCAGGTCTTAATTAAAGGACATGGTCCTCCAGTCCTAGATAGCTTCGATTAGAGGGTTTTTAAAGGAGGATACAAGGAAAGAAGGAGACATTTTGCAATTAAGAAGAGTAACGTTAGTGACGTGGCTATGTTGTTGTGACAAATGATAACGTTACTAACTAACCCAAACAACAATATACATATCCGTTTACAGGCTACTTCCATTTTACCACATGACTTGAATTTGACAACATGTTGAGGGACCAGACGATCGGCTCCCTTGGTCTTGCTAGCAGGCGCGAGGTAAGCAAAATAGCTAACTAGCTGGGCAGCTAAATAGCTCGCGCATTTGACAGACACATATTTCATTATTGACACATCATCGGTTGGTCTTTCTTTCCTAGGTGGACATTGATACTGAAGTTTATATCTTGGTTTCATTAGATAGAAACGGCTGAAATAGTAGGCTAGTCTGGAGGGGCTGTTCATTCCAACACAGGTATGACATTTTATTCTTGACATCTGGTTGCAGCCTGGTCTCAGACTAGAAGTAACATAGTAAATGTAAATCTGGAACATCAAATTAGTATATGTTACGTTTGGTATAGCTACATAAAACAGAAGATTACTTAAGGTAAAAATGAAAGAAGGTTGGGCGTGTAATGCGAAAGTCTATCAACCCAAGGGGTGCGTGTTCAAATCTCATCACGGACAACTTTAGCTAATTAGCAACTACTTACTACTTTTTGGCTACTTTGCAACTATTTAGCATGTTAGCTAACCCTTCCCCTAGCCTTAACCCTGAACCTAACTCCAAACCCTAGCCTAGCTAAGGTTAGCCACAACAAATTGAAATTCATAACATATCATACGAACTGTAATTCTTAACATATTGTACCAGGGTATGTTAAGAATTACAGTTGAGGTGCTTAAAGTACATGAATTTGGCACTCTGAAATTCAAGTACCGGAATACCTTAAATCAGATATTTTATCAAGTTGGTACTTGAAAAGTACTTCAATTAAAATGAGAGAACAGAAAATGATAAAATATGAAAAATATTAGATAAACGTATTGGTCATGCAAATACATTTTTGCGCTCTGGTTGCCAGATGAGCTCGCTCATTCCACCCACACTTCCACTCAGCCAGACAGGTACTGAACTGAATGCTTCAAACATCACATCGATAGCTAAAATGCCTGGCAAATGTAGATTAAAACTTGCCTGGCAGGATATTGATGTTTAGAAATCGGTTTTGCCAGACCCAACCAGGGATGTAGTGGAGGGTAAACGCAGTTTACGCACCTTTTTATATAGTGTTCACTCACCTTTTTTATTTTGTTAATTAACATTTACCCATTATTGTGTTCCTAGCGTTGAAAATGCTCAGAAGGCTTCTTGATCGGAGTTCTAATTGTGCCTACCTTTGCTAACGAGTTGAATCATGAATGATTCATGTATGCTCGTTATGTTCACCAGCTGCCTTGGATTTGCCTTGTTAGCAGCACATTCATTCACCACTCTGTCCAACGAGAGACTCTGCCCGTGACAGGCCGAGAGATAAAACAAACTTCCTCAGCCCAGACCTACAGTGGTAAATGGCAGAGTGGGATTTTTTTTTTAATCCCTTGACTCCTTCCGTGTCAACAGACATTCCCCAAATAAAAATAAAAACTGACTCTCGGAGAATGAGTTTACAACTGGTAAATAGTCGCTGATATTTCAGTCAGATGTCTAGCTAGATAGTTAGGTCAAGGGCTCTAGCTATAGCTTGCTGGCTAGAAGGATGAAGTTAGCTTCTAACGTTGAACAGAGCATGACCTCAGCAGGAGCAGTTGACTAAAATTAAGCTAGCTATAATCAAAGGATGGGCTATTATAAGTTCTCATAACAAAATACATTTTCTTTACCGAGAGTAGTGATAGACAGTGATGAGTCAGGCTGCAATGATGGAGGCAAAGGAGATGCACAGAGAGAGGAAGCATTGAAGCAAGCAGGGAGAGAGGTTACTAGTACAGTGGTTCCCAAACTTGGGGTCCTTGACCCATGTGGGGTCCCCTAAAATGTAAATAGGGTCTCATGAGATAATCTTTAATGTTATCAAACACAATAACTTGTTTCTCTTCAAATGGGTATAGGATACAACATTTTAGAGTCAACTAAGGGCCTTTTACACTGTTAAAATTCACTTTCATGTCATTGTGTTGGGAGAGCCTACGGGACCTAACATTTAGTGAAATATATAGAGAATTTTAATATAAAGACAATTTAATATTATTATAATGTGCACTGAACAAAAATATAAACAAAACATGCAACAATTTCAAAGATTTTACTGACTTAAGTCAACATCATCAGTACAGACATATCACTCATGTATGTAGTAAATAAGTAGTGAAACACGTATTATTGAGTAGAACTTGTAAGGTAGTGATGAATAGTACGTTTTTCGTTTTTTTTACAAGATTGTGGCAATATACTGCTATCTGGTGGTGACTAGAACAATTGCATAATAGGAACTATTACAAATGGATGGTCCTTGAAAATAAATACTAGTGCTTGAAAAAGTACTTGAAAGTCCTTGAATTTGACTTGCCATTGTCTGTACGAACCCCGTAAATGTATGATGGACATCCGCAAATGAATGCATATCACATGAAACATAACGTATCATGCTAAATGGTTTGTCCTGGATTTACTATCAAAATAATACAAAATGCTCTGAGACCAGGTTGCAACTTTTGATCTACACCTCTACCATTTCACAAACACAGGCATAAAATGCAGATATCTTTAATTTGTTTTGTTAATAACTACCACTTAATTCATATACACATACAACACATTTAATAAATGTAGTTATATAGTTTCTTTAGTGAACGCAGACCATTGCTGCATCTCTAGAGCCCCCTCTGAAATATTGTAATTAGTAATACATTTTAGTCATTTAGCAGACACTCGTATCCAGAATGACTTACAGTAGTGAGTGCATACATTTTCGTGCTGGTCCCCCCCGTGGGAATCGAACCCACAACCCTGGCGTGGCAAGTACATGGGACCATAATGTATGAGGGCTACTTCATATAACCATAAGTCAATGAGATTGACTTATAGAATAATAGATGAGTGCACATGCTTAGCTGTGCAAAAGGACCATGGTCAGCTAGCTAGTCAACAAATGACAGGACATTTATATAATTAGCCTAATTGTCTTAATTGGAAATTCATTCCAGATAGTTTTTGGAAACACTATGGGTTGTTTCCCAGAGACAGATCGAGCCTTGTCCTGGACCGAAAAGCAAGCTCAATTGAGAATCTACATTGAAGGTGCTTTTTATATAATAATAATATATGCCATTTAGCAGATGCTTTTATCCAAAGCGACTTAGTCATGCATGCATGCATACAGTATATTTTATGTATGGGTGGTCCCGGGAATCAAACTCACTATCCTGGCGTTGCAACTGCCAACTGAGCTACAGTGGATTAGATTTAGCCTAATCTCACATGAGGTTGGTGGCACCTTAATTGGGGAGGACGGGCTTGTGGTAATGGCAGTAGCAGAATAGGTGGAATGGTATCAAACACATATTTTCCATGTGTTTGATGCCATTCCTTTTGCTCCATTCCTGGCCATTATTATGAGCTGTCCTCCCCTCAGCAGCCTCCTGTGCCTAATCTGTGTCTGGAAAACCAGTCCTTTTGAGTGTGTTAAATACAAGCCTACAAGATTATATGTGGTATTTACTCTTTTATAAAGAGAGCTTCTTCAACCGCCTGTCATTTCACAATGAATAATCTTTTGAGAGAAATGTAAAGTGCATTGTGATGGTAGGGCTGTGTGTTCGGTTGTTTGTTCTTCCAATCATAATATATTTGTTTGTTGTAGCCTAATTCTATTCTACCGTGCAGGTTAGAACTAGCCTGGCTGCCAGTCTGTTTCTGCTCTCTTGTCATGTCTGGCACCCAGGATATACAACATGTTAATATCCATACATACAGGAGTACAATAGGACCAAACAATATTATGACAGACTTAAAGGTGATAAAGTATACACCACGAACACAAAATATAAAAGCACAATTGTTCATCAGCCACATGTAGATTATGTCCCTTTCAAACATTTGTCCTTGTATTGAAACAGCGAGGATGAGTTTGGTTGGCAAAAATGTCTTGGACCAAGGAAATAGGCATCTAGTGTATAGCCTCAATTCCAGGCTTCCTTACGACTAACGAGACTTGGGAGTATGGTAATGTGAGACTTGATCCTTTAAGACTTCCTTGATCATAATCATTACTGTGTTGTGCAGCCTGATTGCCCTTGTGCTTCTGTCTCAATCCACTTCTTCTCAATTTCTACCTATAAAAAGGACAGACCGATACGGTTCAGTTTCATTAGATATGGAATAATCACTATGGCATGACAACGATAGAAGATTTTGCTACACTACAGCACATGCCTAGGCTGGTCCTATAGTGTAAGGTCAGCTGGTGTCACAGTAATAAGTACAGTATAAAAAATACCCTGCACCCTTAATCACAAAGCATGATTCTGCTTGGGAAATAGATTGAAATAGAGTCTACAACAGCATTATAGGTATTAAACAGCAAAAAAATACTAAACATTATAGATATTAAACTTAGCTAATAATATCTCAGGCCTTACCTGACAATGATAGTGGGTCCTACTGGTGACATGTTTCTGAGGCTGAATGTCACTCTCTGTGCCCAGTGACGTCACTCTGGTCTGTGAAACCACGGCCCCCACCATGTCACACTCCATTGTGACAAACGGGTACCAGTCACTGGGGATCTCCTGGTCTGAACCAAGCTCTAATTTACAGGAGAAGGTATGGGGATGGTCCACTGCTGTGAGGTAAAAAGGAGAATGTGTAGTTAGCAATCTATACCACTTGGGGGAGCACTATGAGCAGAATCTGAAAGATACATGTTTCCATCCTCTGGCACAATGCAAACAAATCACTAACATCAGTCAATTGGAATTTAATATTTAGCCAAGCAATAGTATAACAAATCATAATACTATAAATAATATGTATTGTAGCTAAACTGATTAGGGAACATAAGTTACAATTCACATAGACTATTTGGAAACCTATTTCGGTAAGTTGTAATTATAACATGTAAAATAAAGCCAATATTGTCAGAATAAACCAGCATTCCATATGAAAATAGATCAATAGACCGCCATCATCAATAGACAGCAAAACTCTTCCTTAGTCCTTACCCATGTTCTTAGCAGGCAGTCTGTCGATCCTCCACACGATGGCTGAGTACACATTCTCATACTTCACCGTCCCCACGGTAACCTGCATGACTGGCTGTGACTCTGAAGCGCTGACTGACCCCAGACACGCGTTCCGGTTCATCCTGGCCGTCAGTGACTTACGTCGTAGCAACGTCACTGTACGCGACAACTTCACCCAGTCCCCCGGTACCGGCACACGGATCAGGACATTCTCGCAGAGTGGCTGAGTCTCCGACACGCTGATAAATGACGGGAAGATGGCTGACATGTTGAGAAAGGCTTGGAGTTCCACGTAGGCCCCTTGGACAGTCACCACAGCTTTGACGGAGAAGGGCAACTCGGTACTTCCCAGGGCTAATGTCTTGTAGCGCATCAGTTCTACTCTACAGGCATCCGGAGGAGAGAACTTGAGCAGCCGAGACCTGTGGAACTCCAAGTCGTTGATGCACTTGTGGAAGTGGCAGTCACTGATCTCCATCCAGCCCTCCAGGAGGTCATCCTGAAAGACCACAATGGTAATAGACATATCTAGATTTTTTTGGGTCATCCTGGATGATTTTACTTATGTTAAAATTGTATGTTTGTGTTGATGGGTGTTAAAATTGTGCATTGATGGGTGTGTTCAAATTGTATGTTTAGTTGTTATGCATGTTAAAATGTTGTTTGTGTGTTGATATGCATGTTAAGAAACTAATACTAAACCTCCTCTGAGCCAGAGCCGTAGCTGGCGTCGAAGCGGAGAAGCCCCAAGTCGTTGAGAGCCAGGAAGCACTCCACTGGCCCATTGAGGAACGCCAGGCAGTGGATCCTCGTCATGGCCGCCCGGTCCATCAATACACCGTCCTTGAAAAATGTATCCTCTGATTTTAGCAAATGAGAGGTGGAGTGGCAAAAAGGATCCCCAAGGGGCATGCAATATATACAAAATAGGAGGTAGGGAATCATTTTCATGTGAAAGATTTTAGGAAAAGACATTAATAGAAAAGTATACCCTTATTATTTAGGCTATCAATGTGTTATATAATAAGTAACAGCAATTAATAAAATCGTTTTTAATAACGCCTGATTTTAAGAACCTGTAATGTATAGCAACCCCAGGTGTAAAATAGTAAATAACTGCTACTTCTCAGAGAGAAGTATGGCTGAAAATGCATAACATTGATCTAAAATTTACCCTAGAAATAGTACTGTTAGGAGATCTGGATAGACTGGGTCAGTCTATTACTAATATAATAATACTCTTAGTAAAAGTATTTATCTTCAACTCGCAATCTGTGGATTCTATTCGATTAGATAGATTGAAATTGTACATTCAACATCACAGCATAGTTGAAAGATATGTGGCGTAGAAATCCAAAGCGGGTGGCCAGCAGAGATGGATGGGATGTGGGAGTGGAGACAAGTGGGAGTGGAGTTGCTGGGCGGGAGATAGAATGATAGTCAAAGATAAAAGTCAAAAAATAAAGTCAAAATCAAACATAATAAAAAGAATGACACTGAGGGACAGTGTTTTTACAGCTAATGCTAGTTTGCCAGAGGCTGATGCCATGCAGGTGTTTGTACACATCCATATACACACACTCATTCAATACACACATGTAAATACTGCCAGACATGCACTCAAACAAACAGTTGGCCTTGCTGTTATGATTTTAGTTGTCCTTTGATGTCCTTTTTTTTTGCATTGTTTTCTGTTTTCCTTTTTGTATTTTTTTCTCTTTAGTTAATATTCTTGGTTGTTGGCGCATTGGGGGGCTTCTTGGGGGTGGGGAATGGAATTCATTAATTTTTGTATTATTGGGGGGTGTGGGAGGGGTCTCTGATGGTTGAGGGGCAGCTATTGGGGAACTGTGGGGGGGGGGGGGTCTTAGAGGATTCGTGTCCCTGTTTTTTGCCTTGTGAGAGATCTGTCGACATGCCCTTGTGCAGGGCATTGACCCTGGATGCTTCTGTGTGTCGCCCTGAATGGGAGTCTGTTGAATGAATGACTGGTGTGGTGTAGTTGTTGAGCGGCTTCACTGCAAGTATATTGTATGTTTTGGATATTATTATTATTATTTTATTTTTTTTAATGTAAAAAACTCAAAGAACATGTAATAATGCTGAAATACCAATGAACTACACTAGCAAAGTTACATTTCCTGACCAAAATGTGTGTGCTTGCGTCAACTGTCTTACAGTAGTTGTATGGTAGTGGAAGAAGAAGTACATGCACCTTGTCCAGCTGCACCCAGAGGTGGTCTGTGATCTGCAGTGTCATCTCCTGTTCGTCGTAGTGCCGTTTCTGCAACAGCGGCGGCGCCAGCCTGAGAAGCTCCTCCTCCATAGTTTCGAAAAGGTCCTCCATGTCGCCGTGTTCCGTGGTTCCAAACTTCAGCAGCTGCTCCACCTCTGCCTCGTGGGACACCTCCAGCTTCAAATCAAACTTTATGCATTTAAAATCACGACACACAGTAAAACAATATGATGACATCTATAACAGTAATATCATTGATTGATTAAACGCCAAGCTACAAAGGTGTGTTTTAAATGTGATTTAAAAACCTCAATTGTGCTCCCCCACATTACCTTGGGGTGGTAGCGCTTCTTCTCTGTGTAAGACACGTGCTCCACCTTAACTGTCTGGATCTTGCGAGGCTCTCCATTGCTTTCTAGCTTGAGATCTGACAACCTGCAGTGAGGCTGCAGCTGGAACTCTTTGAAGGGCTTCTCCAGTCCTTTCTCATAGTACATCTGGAGCACACCTCCAGACAGCAGACGCAGGTAAATGGGGCCCCACTGTCGGGACGACATTCGGTTTTTCTTCTCTGGGATCCTCAGCATTAAAGACCAGCCGTCTCTCTTCTCGCTACGGAACAGACCGTGAGAGACAAAGGCTGGGGATGGTCCCTCCTTGGCTGCCTCCCTGTCTCTTACTCCTCTCCTCTCCCCCCTCTCCATCCCTACTCCTTCCTCTGTGTCATTGTCTTCCTCGGCCCGCAGGCCCTCCAGCTTGTGGCAGATGTAGGAGTAGGAGCTCTGGAGGTGGTCTGGTCGAGGAGGCTCGTTGCCGTCTTTCGTCCGAATGAAGAAGCGAGGCAGACTAGAACCTCCAGCCTCGGAGTCGGAAGATGAGCTCCCAGAGTCCACGCTATGCCCACCAGCCCCCTCCCAGAATGGGTTGAAATGTCCCGGGTCCCCCTGGAAGGAGGGGAAGGTACTGGGGCCATCGGAGACAGAGACGTCACCCTGGAGATGTGTGGTGGTGCCGGTAGTGGTGGCCTGGTCTGGGCCAGGGGGAGAAGAAGAATAAGGCACAGAGGCAGAGGATGAACTGGAAAAACTACTGAAGAAATCGTGCTGATCCCAGGGCCTGCAATGGAAAGGTAACGCGCCGGTAGGAGGAACCTCCCTCACCGGAGTGCAAAGAGGAGTGTTGCAGGGCACACAGGAACTTCCATTGAGGTTAAAGTGCATTGGAGGGGAGCTGGATTCAAGGGAACTGCTGAAGATCCAGGATGGATCTCCCACTGGGGGCAGTATCAGCTTTAGTCCATTGGGACGGGGGATTGTCTTTAACCCTGTCGTTGTCACACTACCTGGGGCTGTCTTCAGGGGTGTAGAGGCAAAGGAAGGGGGTGAACTTGTCTTTGCCCCTGGTGACTTCAGGGGTGTTGCGGCCAACTTTGTCCCACTCTCTGGGATCTTCAAGGGGGTTGAGGCAAAAGAAGGAGACGTAGACGTTCTCCCCTCATCCTCGAAGGTCACCCAGTTTGGATTGTTCACGGAGCACATGGCTTTGGTTGTTTGGTGTCAAGGTTCAAGTCAGCACTTCCTGCTTCTGTTGTTGACGTTATCCTCAGACTCCGCCACAGGGGTCTTCCCTGCTGAAACACTGAACAGAACAGTCATAGATTAGAACACACAGAGTATCAGAAAATAATATTTTTCTGTAGAATCTACAGTTATTATATATTGATGCATTTGCTTTGAAAGATATCAGGCATCTCTTGTGTACACCGAGAAATGACCCTACAGTGTCCCCTTGTGAGCATTCTGGCCTAAGAGACATCTACAGTTAGTGTTGCCAGATAGGGTCATTTCATGGGCTACTTTTAGTAGATTGGAGGGGGATTTTTGCTCAGATTCGCCTGCAAAGTGTCATGAAAATCTGGCAACACAGTGCAGTTAGATGATGTCCCCTCTCAGCCACTCGGCGACATTAAATTTCCCACATGACTGTTGGTTTAATTATTTAATAGCTGGTGTGCTGGTATGTTGGCGTGTTTATTTTTTCCTTTTTATTTGTGGCAATTCAGCAACTGGCTCCATGTGGTAATATTTACAATAATGCACTTTGTGCTAGAAGTAAAATACATGAGGGGAGGAAAAAATATAGTACAACTCTTTGCTGTGTCTAAGTGTCTTGTCACCAGTCAACCACACACACTCCATGTGTTCTCTCACTGGAATTGAGTAGGATAAATATAGAAACACTGAATATGCTAGTGGACACTGCTGAGTAACATTTGGCTAAACGCTACAGCTGCAGCCTTGTTGAATGAAAATGCAGAGAGGTACAGCTCTGCTCTGTCAGCCAATACCAGAGGAATTGTGGTCAATTTCAATTTGGGTTGAACTTCAGGCGTCACCGCCCTCCTATTCAAAGGTGGTGAAATTTGGAATAAAGTGGAGTTGGAATAAAATGTAGGGTTTTGGAATTTGTAGATAAATTGTGTTGGATGAAAATACCATGCTCTGGTAGGAAATGTAGAAGACTGAACTGAATTGGGATTGGTTGGAGGGGAACCCAAAGCCTGGGTAGGATTCAGGAAACGTGTCACTGGCACTCGAGCAGAGAACCAATCATCCTCTTTATTCTGCATCAGTAAGAAGCCATCTGTGATAACTAGGCTGTGGAACACTGGAACAGCTGGTGTGAGGGTTCTGGATTATTTAACAGCTGGTGAGATATGAGGCACAGACACTACTGTGCTGTGGTGTAATGGGAATTGGAAAATCCAAGCATAATGAATGTCCTCATAGGACTTCGTTAGTTACACCTCTATATATATATCACACACACACACTACAAGACCAAAAGTATGTGGACACCTGCTTGTTGAACATCTTATTCCAAAATCATGGGCATTAATATCGAGTTGGTGCTGCCTTTGCTGCTATAACAGCCTCCATTCTTCTGGGAAGGCTTTCCATTAGATGTTGGAACTAGAGGTCGACCGATTTATGATTTTTTTTTTTTACGCCGATACCGATTTATTGGAGGACAAAAAAAGACGATATCGATTAATCTGACTATTTTTTTTAAAATGTATTTGTAATAATGACAATTACAACAATACTGAATGAACACTTATTTTAACTTAATATAATACATCAATAAAATCAATTTAGCCTCATAAATAATGGAACATGTTCAATTTGGTTTAAATAATGCAAAAACAAAGTGTTGGAGAAGAAAGTAAAAGTGCAATTATGTGCCATGTAAGAAAGCTAACGTTTAAGTTCCTTGCTCAGAACATGAGAACATATGAAAGCTGGTGGTTCCTTTTAACATGAGTCTTCAATATTCCCAGGTAAGAAGTTTTAGGTTGTAGTTATTATAGGTATTATAGGACTATTTCTCTCTATATCATTTGTATTTCATATATCTTTGACTATAGGATGTTCTTATAGGCACTTTAGTATTGCCAGTGTAACAGTATAGCTTCCGTCCCTCTCCTCGCCCCTACCTGGGCTCGAACTAGGAACACAACGACAACAGCCACCCTCGAAGCAGTGTTACTCATGCAGAGCAAGGGGAACAACTACTCCAAGTCTCAGAGCGAGTGATGTTTGAAACGCTATTAGTGCGCACCCCGCTAACTAGCTAGCCATATCACATCGCATCGTTACACCCGCCGAATCTCGGGAGTTGATAGGCTTGAAGTCAAACAGCAGAGCTGCTGGCAAAACGCACGAAAGTGCTGTTTGAATGAATGCTTACGAGCCTGCTGGTGCCTACCATCGCTCAGTCAGACTGCTCTATCAAATCATAGACTTAATTCTAACATAATAACACACAGAAATGCGAGCCTTAGGTCATTAATATGGTCGAATCCGGAAACTATCATCTCGAAAACAAGACGTTTATTCTTTCAGTGAAATACGGAACCTTTCCTTATTTTATCTAACGGATGGCATCCATCAGTCTAAATATTCCTGTTACATTGCACAACCTTCAATGTTATGTCATAATTACGTAGAATTCTGGCAAATTAGTTCGGTATGAGCCAGGCGGCACAAGCTGTTGCATATACCCTGACTCTGCGTGCAATGAATTGCTGGCAACACTGCTCTTGGGGCGACAGGGTAGCCTAGTGGTTAGAGCGTTGGACTAGTAACCGGACGCAAGAGAAGTGACACAATTTCACCTGGTTAATAAATATTGTCTCCTAACCTGGATTTCTTTTAGCTAAATATGCAGGTTTAAAAATATATCATCAACCGTATGTAGTTATAACTAGTGATTATGATTAAGTTTAATGCTAGCTAGCAACTTACCTTGGCTTCTTACTGCATTCGCGTAACAGGCGGGCTCCTCGTGAGGCAGGTGGTTAGAGCGTTGGACTAGTTAACTGTAAGGTTGCAAGATTGAATCCCTGAGCTGACAAGGTAAAAATCTGTCGTTCTGCCCAAGGCAAGGCAGTTAACCCACTGTTCCTAGGCCATCATTGAAAATAAGAATGTGTTTTTAACTGACTTGCCTAGTTAAATAAAGGTGTAAAAAAAAAACGGAACATTCAGCGTCCAAAATTACCGATATCCGATTGTTATGAAAACTTGAAATCAGCCCTAATTAATCGGCAATTCCGATTAATCGGTCGACCTCTAGTTGGAACATTGCTGCAGGGAATTGTTTCCATTCAGCCACAAGAGCATTAGTGAGGTTGGGCGCTGATGTTGAGTGATTAGGTCTCGCTCGCAGTCGGCATTCCAATTCATCCCAAAGGTGTTTGATGGGTTGGAGGTCAGGGCTCTATGCAGGCCAGTCAAGTTCTTCCAATCTCGATAAACCATTTCTGTATGGACCTCTCTTTGTGCACAGGGGCATTGTCATGCTGAAATAGGAAAGGGCCTTCTCCAGATTGTTGCCACAAAGTTGGAAGCACAGAATCGTCTAAAATTTCATTGTATGCTGCAGCATTAAGATTTCCCTTCACTGGAACTATGGGGCCTAGCCCGAAACATGAAAAACAGCCCAGTATTCCTCCTCCACCAACCTTTACAGTTGACACTATGCATTCGGGCAGGTTGTGTTTTCTTGGCATCCGCAAACCCAGATTTGTCCGTTGGACTGCCAGATGGTGAAGCGTGATTCATCAAGCCAGAAAATGTGTTTCTAATGAGTCCAATGGCGCAAGCTTTACACCATTCCAGCTGACACTTGGCATGGCGCATGATGATCTTAGGCTTGTGTGCGGCTGCTCGGCCATGGAAACCCATTCCATGAAGCTCTCGACAAACAGTTCTTGTGCTGACGTTGCTTCAATAGGCTGTTTGGAACTCGTTAGTGAGTGTTGCAACTGAGGACAGACGATTTGTACGCGCTTCAGCACTCTGCGTTCCCGTTCTGTGAGCTTGTGTGGCTTACCACTTCGTGGCTGAACCGTTGTCGCTCCTAAACGTTTTCACTTCACAATTACAGCACGTGCAGTTCTAGCAGGGCATAAATTTGACAGACTTTTTGGAAAGGTGTTATCCTATGACGGTGCCGTGCTGAAAGTCAATGAGCTCTTCAGTAAGGCCATTCTACTGCCAATGTTTGTCTATGGAGATTGCATGGCTGTGTGGTCTATTTTTAAAGACCTGTCAGCAACGGGTGTGGTTGAAATAGTCAAATACACTATTTGCACTTTTGTACATATAGTGTATTGTAAACCTCATTCCCAGACTAATTGCTAGAGAAAGAGCCGGATGGTGGAAAAATCTAATACAATGGTTACTGCATAGCCTATTATGTGGTAGCAGTTTCTTAAGAGCTGTGGAAATATAGCCTGGTCCCAGATCTGATTTGCAAGACATCACTGACAGATCTGGGACCAGGCAATTCAAAATATAGGCTAGTACATTATCCTGAGCTCTGATGTCATTCATGTCCTCCACCCTAGCCTCGACCCCAGCTGTTAAAGATTTCCAAGTTAGAGGATATGGCAGAATGGAGAGCAGTCACGCTGTAATCAACATACCATCTAGCAATTGATTCCCAGTCAACCTCAGCAGCCAATTGTGCCTTGGCTGTGACACGCTGGCAACACTGCTCTTGCCAGCAGCAGCAGCAATGACAGTAGTAACACCCAGACAGAGGCAGATCAACTAGTTTCAATCT
This sequence comes from Oncorhynchus kisutch, assembly GCF_002021735.2. Classification (NCBI taxonomy): domain Eukaryota; kingdom Metazoa; phylum Chordata; class Actinopteri; order Salmoniformes; family Salmonidae; genus Oncorhynchus; species Oncorhynchus kisutch. Next base: position 29,035,147 of record NC_034198.2, on the reverse strand, counting down.
GTATCTGTCACAGCCACCGACCTCACCACAGAGATAGAGGCCTAACTTACATTACATTTACCACAGTCAATTGGTTAAATGTAATAGGGCAAGGTTCCCTTGATGCTATAATGAAGTATGTGGATGGAGCTCAGGGGCTATAGGAACCCAAGGTAGCATCTCAGAGTAGGAATGCTGATCTAGGATCAGTTTTTCATTTTAGATCAGAATGAATCAACGGGTGTATTTATTTTACAAATAATTTCCTGCAATTCTACAGTTTGACATTACTTAAAATACCCCTCTAGAGGCATAATAAGGGGTATTTTGAAAACACAGTATAAGTGGAAAGAAAACCGCTAACTTCCTGCATTTCAACACGTTTTGCCATGGGGCAGAGAAAAAAGTTTGCTGTTTTATAGCTGATCTCATGCTATTCACCACATTTTGTCATGAGGATTAGACATAATTTTGTAGTTTTAAAGTTAATTTCCTTCTACTCTACACATTTTGCCATGAGACAGAGACAATGTTGCAGTTTTCAAGTAACTTTCCATATTTTCATATTCTCTTAACTCCTACCCAAATAATGTTGTTGACTCCTCTTATACGTGTGTTTTGTGGCCAGCGCATAAATTGGAGGGGAAAAAACACTTCAAAAGCCCCACCTCGAACGTGTATCTCAAACAGACCATTTAAAAAATGCTTGCTTTCTCCTCAGAGGATGATGTCATCCTCCTGAGCAGGATGAGCTGGCCAATCAGCGGTCTACTAATATTTTTTATGACCGCTATATACGCCCACACCATTCTGTTGTTGGGGTTCGCCCACACCATTCTGTTATTGGGGTACGCCCACACCATTCCTACACAGAAAAGCTGCTTTTGAACATACATAATTTAAAAAAAATTGTAAAGAAAACTATTTTACTCATATTGTAGTTAATTATATTTCATAGAAATCTGGAAACACTGGACAGTTACTTCAAAGGTTGAAGACAACTCCTTTTAAACTGTATAATTAATCAATGCACCATCATACCAGGTAATTTAATTATTAAATACAAAAAAAAGTTATTTTGCTACAGAAGTGTAATTTCTTACTGATTTCTACAGCTTCCGCCCAAAAACAAATCCTGTGAAATAACATCAACACATACTGGAGAAGTGGCTAGCTTAGCTTACAAACTAGCTACATCGGTCGTGGCTTTTATGAGAGCTGGGTCATTAAAATGAGGACCATCCTCTCCCTCCTTCTTATGGACTTACTGAACTGTGGTTTGATCTAGCAGTGTTTCAATAGCCTTGTAGACGACAGGCTAAGTGGGCAATGGATCCAGCAGTGCTTCAGCCTTAAAGCCACATTCTGGAATTGTCATTTAAATGAATCCCATTGATTCAGGCCTGTTGAAATGACAGAATGTGGACTTTAGGGAGGAAGAACCTTGTATCGAGGCTAACTGAACCTTGCTCCAATCCAATACTGGCAACTCCTGCAGTTCACTTCCAAACAGTACTGCCACCTCCATCAGCCTGTTCCAAAGAGATGGAGCAGAGAAATATCCTGGTCCTAGATGTATTGTCACGCTAGCAGGAGTTCTGACCAGGCTAGTAGCAGGGGGAATGAAAGTTTACTAAATCTACAAAGGCAGAAAAGAACAGACATTCTAATCATTCCAAGGGACAGAGCAGCATGCACACAGGAAATACCAGCCTACTCTACTGCTTCTGCACACACACACACACACACACACACATACACACACACACAGCAAACATCAACTCAATGTCAGTCTCTGTCAATGGGTTCACATACACTGTAAATGACAGTGATTACACTGTACACTACCGTTCAAGAGTTTGGGATCACTTAGAAATGTCCTTGTTTTTTAAACAAAAACACATTTTTCTCCATGAAAATAACATCAAATTGATCAGAAATACAGTGTAGGCATTGATCAGAAATACAGTGTAGGCATTGATCAGAAATACAGTGTAGACATTGTTAATGTTGTAAATGACTATTGTAGCTGGAAATGGCAGATTTTTTATGGAATATCTACATAGGTGTACAGAGGCCCATTATCAGCAACCATCACTCCTGTGTTCCAATGGCACGTTGTGTTAGTTAATTATTAGAAGACCTGTTTGCAATTGTTAGCACAGCTGAAATCTATTGTTCTGATTAAAAATCCAATAAAACTGGCCTTCTTTAGACTAGTTGAGTATCTGGAGCATCAACATTTGTGGGTTCGATTACAGGCTCAAAATGGCTAGAAACTCGTTAGCCTTAATTTCTCAGAACAAGAATAGACTGATGAGTTTCAGAAGAAAGTGCTTTGTTTCTGGTCATTTTGAGCCTGTAATCGAACCCACAAATGCTGATGCTCCAGATACTCAACTAGTCTAAAGAAGGCCAGTTTTATTGGATTTTTAATCAGAACAATAGATTTCAGCTGTGCTAACATAATTGCAAAAGGGTTTTCTAATGATCAATTAGCCTTTTAAAATGATAAACTTGGATTAGCTAACACAGAGTGCCATTGGAACACAGGAGTGATGGTTGCTCATATGGGCCTATGTAGATAGTCCATAAAGAATCTGCCATTTCCAGCTACAATAGTCATTTACAACATTAGCAATGTCTACACAGTATGTCTGATCAATTTGATGTTATTTTAATGGACAAAAAAATAGCTTTTCTTTCAAAAACAAGGACATTTCTAAGTGACCCCAAACTTTTGAACTGTACTGTACATGTCACTCAGGTTTGGTTGCTCATGTCAGCTGATTTACGATTTGAAGCCCAAACTTTTAGGGTTAGGGACACCAATTAAGCCTAATCTGAGACTAAAAAGCATTTTAAATGGAACTTCTCCATTGAGCTTGCTTTTAAGGCATGGTTTCCCGGACACAAAATGTAATCTGTGTCCGGAAACCATCCCTTACTGTATGAAACTCTTTTGTCGGCATGTAGCCTAGCGGTTAAGATAGTTGGGTCAGTAACCGAAAGTTCAGTGGTTGAGTCCCCGAACCGACTAGGTGAAAAATCTGTCTGTGCCCTTGAGCAAGGCACTTAACCCTAATTGATCATGTAAGTCACTCTGGATAAAAGTGTCTGCTAAATGACTCAAATATAAATGTTGTAAGGGCAAGCATGCTCAGTGGTCTAATAACTAAATAAGAAGTATATGTTCATAATGTTTGCATGATATGATCGCTCGCTTTCCAGTAATGTTTGTCTCACATGATATAAATCATCCTTTTATAATGACTTGAAGTGGGAGAAAGACAGCCCTTGTCCCCATGAATCAAGATATAGGGAGACGCCAAGTTCAAAGCACCTACAAGATAGCTATGGAACTTTTTAACTCTAGGTTATGTATTTTCTGGCAGAGCCTCTTTCCAAACAGTCACAAGACAATGACTTGATGAGTGAGAGACAAAAAAGCCGCATTTAGAAAAGAGATGTGACTTCCCTTGTTAAATAAAGAACCGTCTCGTTGTCTAGTCTTTAAAACTGTCAGACGCTTGCTGCAGAAGTGAGTTGAGTGAGTCACAGACAGATTTATTTTCTTACTTGATCCATAGCTATTCCTACTTGCATCCATAGCTTTGTCTATGAATTATTTGAGAGTGGTAACATTTCTCCAGTCCCATCATTCAGTTGTTTATCAAAACAAGTGGTCATATTCCAGATTGCCCCTTTGAAGGTTGTCATCGTGACCTTATTTAACTTGTTCAGCCAGTGGAAATGTACATGAATGCATATTAGACTACTGTCTTCTTGAGCGTTTTACAATATCGTATTTGCTTCCAAACTTTGACAGAATAATTAATAGCAGAATAAACAATGTAATCTGGAATCAAATACTCCCTGCTGTGACTAAAGAAGAGATTCATGCCCCCTACAAGTGCTGCTATGCCCTGCTATTCCCCCTGCTACTGTGCTGAATTCACGCATTTGAACAGGGAATAAAATATAGAGTCCCTACAGTACCTTTGCAAAAACGGTGTCGTTTGTGAAGTTGTGGGTATTCTTATGATGTCTCCTTCCCATCTTGATTATGACCAAATGTAAACAGAGTGTTGATGTAAACATAAGATAAACACACTATGATCTGTAGATCTTGATAATGCCTTTATAGCCATCAGTGTTGACCCTGTGCTGACACCGTGTCCTCTAGACGTCCCACTGGCAACTTAGATCAGCATGGCTTGATTAGAACAAATCAATGACTTGATAAAAGGGCCAATCTGCAGGTCGAATGATAACAAAGGGGACACAGCTGAGGGATGGCGCTGAAGAAATGTAACCACTTAAACAGATCAGCTTTAATATTGCCGATATACTGAACAAAAATACAAACCCAACATTTAAAGTGTTGGTCCCATGTTTTATGAGCTGAAATAAAAGATCCCAGAAATGTTCCATATGCACAAAAAGCTATTTCTCGCAACTTTTCTACACAAATTTGTTTACATCCCTTTTAGTGAGCCTTTGCCAAGATAATCAATCCACCAGACAGGTGTGGCATATTAAACAGGATGGTCATTACACAGGTGCACCTTGTGCTGGGGGCAATGAAAGGCCACTCTAAAATGTGCAGTTTTGTCACAATGCCACAGATAATTTTGAGGGATCGTGCAATTGGCATGCTGACTGCAGGAATGTCCACCATTTCACAAGGATCTGTACACAATTCCTGGACGTTGAAAATGTCCCAGTTCTTCCATATCCTGCATACTCACCAGACATGTCCCCTATTAAGCATGTGTGGGAGGCTCTGGATTGACGTGTACGACAGCGTGTTCCAGTTCCCGACAATATCTAGCAACTTCATTGAAGAGTGGGACAACATTCCACTGGCCACAATCAACAGCCTGATCAACTCTATGCAAAGGACATGTGTCGCGCTGCATGAGGCAAATGGTGGTCACACCAGATACTGACTGGTTTTCTGATCCAGAAGTAAACTAACGGACAAGAATACTTCTATTTACAGCTATTCTCCCTTATACTTATGGTACCTGTAGTTAAATAATTATACCTATTCCTAATTTCCTCTTCAAGTGCTTGATTTTCACCCATAACGGCCAATCCACCATCATTCTGATCTTAACCCCAACCCTCCGATGTCCACACATTAGCCCATCTTTCCCAGTACAATGCGATTTTGCAATTTCCTTTTGCAATTACATCCCTCCATTTTACTATAATGTCTTACAACGGTCCTGAACCTCCCTATTTGTAAAATGTCTACCGATATTTCTCTAAAACTAAATACTTTACGCAAGAGTATAATGATAGTTCCCATTGACTGATCGTGGTTTTTCAGATCCCCCTAACAAAACAGTTTCCAGGTCCATCTGAACCCGGTCCATCTGAACCCTGATATTATGGCATAACCATTCCTGGACCTGACTCCAAAAGCGAGCAACCGATGGACAGTACCAGAAGATGTTTTCTATTGATTCTGTTTCCTCATGGCAAAATCTACACAAGGCTGAGTTTTCAATGCCCCATATATAATATATATATATATATATATACTTTTTTTTAAATTGGAAATGTAACCTTTATCTAACTAGGCAAGTCAGTTAAGATCAAATTCTTATTTACAATGACGGCCTACCCAGGCCAAACCCGGACGATGCTGGGCCAATTGTGCGCCACCCTATTGGGACTCACAATCACGGCCGGATGTGATACAGCCTGGATTCAATCCAGGGACTGTAGTGACTCCTCTTGCACTGAGATGCAGTGTTCTGACCGCTGTGCCACTCTGGAGCAAAGGATCTTCATTTGAGACAGTTTGCTACAGCAGGAAAATAATCCAGCAGCAACAGGAAATATTATGTGGATTATAATTAATGACCATTTTTGTAGGGGTTGATGCATTTTTCAGAAGGGAACATTTCATATTGGAAATTAAACTTCAGAAGCCTTTTAAAACTTCAAATAATATGTTTCAAGTTAATACAAGTTAAAGATTTTCTGCATTTAAGGAAAGTAATCCTGCAACACTGTGATCAAATTCAGATCCTAAATTACAACTGCTATTGTTTATCAACCAATACATGTTTAGCAGGCACTATGTGTGGACACCATCCTGTTTAAAAGCGTCTCTGCTATAGCTGATGTATTGCTTTTGAGTGACATACGACAAGTCTATGTCCAGTGTACAAGAATGTATTGTTGAGTGACGTCTGACCTAGTGGTTTGAAAATGGACATATAATGAGACAACAAAATGCTGAATTTTGGTCCTACCGCATCCTTCTGTGAAACCGTGCATAGCGACAATCGTTGTTTTTCCATGTTTTGCTACAACGCAGACTGCATTGGTCTCGGTAATAATTCAACCGTGCTGTGATCGTCCATGACTCATTACCGCCGGAGGAACTCTGGTCTCAACATCAGGACAGGAACGATGTTGTTTTCAATGCAATGTCACGAAATGAGAATGAGGCTATCCTACCAGCGTATTTGTTGTATTGTCATTCGACCTATGACTTTCGTTGTAGTTTGTCAGCAAAGAATATGACAGTTTTAAAATTGTTAATTATATGCTACCGTTATCAACGCAAAGTCCACTCGTTCAAGAAATATCAATGGGCATGATAGTCAAGTTTTGCCACTAGGAATATAATACATATTTTATAGAATAAACAACTTTGCACAGTGTGTGGTAACAAGTTGTCCCCAAAATAGAAGTTAGCTATTGTTGTAGCCTTGCTTGCTTCTTCTACAGTAGGTTGTTTTGACGGAGCAATGAGATGGAAGTTGACTCTCTGGTGGAAACTTGCAAAGAAACAAAAAAATACTCACGTTCTACACAAATCCCGAAATAACAACAATCAGGTCATGATTCTTATTTTCCGTTAAAACAGCAGAAATCCCAATATGCGAGGCCGACAGGTTTCTCTCAAAATGGCAGAGGGAGAGAGAGAAAATGCAGCCGATTTGCTATCCCCTTTCAGCCCTCCCGTTAACGGGACGTCCCTGCTAGAGAAATGAAGTGGGGCGAGTGAAGGAATGAACCGAGGATGCCCATATTCTCCTCCCACATCTCATCTGGCCGAATGATGACGATGCTTTTGGTGTGACAGGGAGTTTGTTTTTGCCAATGTTATGAGTGTCCGGTGAAGTAGACAAAGCTTATGGTTTGGCTACAATAACACACACGATAAAACATCAGGCTGCATTGTTGCGAGCGCAAAGAGCCATTAGCATACATTACGAGTAGATAGCCTAGTTGGAAGCTTTATGAATATAATATTTTTTGTTGATTTCCACCAACTAAGTAAAACGGTAATGAATAAGTAGTAAAGCACATTCTAGACATTCTGACTCTTTTTTTTACGTTCCAGGTGGGACATTTAGAAGTTGGATTAGGACAAGGACTGGGTTGTCTGTCAAAGAACCTCGTTCCACCCCAGTCAACTCACTCACACACTGATTAGGACAAGGTTGTCTGTCAATTAACCTCTTCCCCAGCCCTAACCCGACATCACAGTGGGCTAGGCCTAGTTACAAGCTATGGAGACTGGAGAGACTATAAATTATGACCAAAGAGAAAAATCTGAAGTGAGAAAGAGATTTGAGCGGAGATGGATAGTTTGAGCTGAATTCTGGCAGACATGTTCATATGACTCCATTATAAAAAGGGTAGTGGTTCACACAGTGACAGAGGTCTGATGCTAGGGTGGGACAATTAGGCGTGGATGACTAGAGATTACTCACCAAGGGAGGGGTCATAATGGGAGATAATTAAAGGGTTGAAGATAACAGTCATTGAAGTGCTGTCATCTGGAGTTGGTCCAGACAAGAATCACACTCTCTCACATACACACACACACACACACACTAAATTAAATTAAACCAATATCAACACAAACTGAAGTGGTTTTCCTCTGTTCCCCGGGCGCCGAAGACGTGGATTAAGGCAGCCCCCTGCACCTCTGTTTCAGAGGGGTTGGGTTAAATGCGGAAGACATTCAGTTGTACAACTAACTAGGTATCCCCCTTTTCTTTCTGTTCTGTCTGATAATAGATGAGTGGAGGAGGGTGGATAAACGGGATAACATAGCACCTTTCATAGAGGGGAGGAGGAGGATGACTATGGGTTATGGCCAACCTTCAGCCTAACACAATACAAGGTCATTTAGCCCCTTTGGAACAGACCCAAAACAAACACAATGCAAACAGAGAGAGGTAGTATTTGGATGAGAACAGTGTCACAGAGAGAGAAGAGAGGTAGAAGTTAGATGAGGACATTCAGTCAGAGAGAAGAGAGGTAGTAGTTGGATGAGAACATTCAGTCACAGAGAGAAGGGTGGCAGGTAGCCTAGTGGTTAGAGCGTTGGGCCAGTAACCGAAAGGTTGCTGGATCGAATCCCTGAGCTGACAAGGAAAAAATATGTAGTTATGCCCCTGAGCAAGGCAGTTAACCCACTGTTCCCGGGCGCTGAAGACATGGATGTTAAGGCAGCCCCCCGCACCGCTCTGATTCAGAGGGGTTGGGTGAAATGTGGAAGTTGATTACCTTTCAGTTGAATACATTCAGTTGAATACATTCAGTTGGACAACTGACTAGGTATCCCCCTTTCCCTAGTAGTTGGATGAGAACATTCAGTAAGAGATGGAGAGGACAGAGCGAGAGGAGTATTTGGATGAGAACACCCAGTCACAGTGGGCCAATGGCATACACATATGGAATACACCCCTGGCACACTGACAACATGAATGTGATCAGGGTTTATTCTGTTCTTTGCTGAAGAAGTAACAGTGCAGCTGGCAACAGAAGTCTGTAAGGGCCATCATCCTGGAACTGCCAACTATTATTATGGGTGGTAGTGTATGAGTGGTTGCAAAAGCTCTGACAAAAAGGCCTTGAGGCCGATGGGTAAAACTTATTAAAGAACAGTGTTGAATACTAGCAAGAGCGGTGTGCAGGTTATTTCTCATATTATTCAACTGTTATTATGCACCTGCAACAAAAATAGCTCACATGTGCGAGTGGCTTATGAAATTTGCTTGTGTAGGAGTGTTTGGTTCTAGCTGCTAGTGTTGCCTGAATTATTTGAGATTGGGAACATTTTGGACATAGTTAAGTTTGTTTGCCATATAACATTGGAACTTCATAAATCTACAGTAGCTTGTCAACATATCCTGAAGTGTTCAACTCTGTGGTACATCATTAATAAGTACTAACACAAAACAAAGAATATTGAGCTCTTTATTATTTATTTCATATGTGCAATCTGTTGGTCTGTCAGATTACATTGTTTTACAAGTTTCAGTAGTATAGGGCATGTTGGCAAACCTCTTGAATTCTCATCATATAAAAGATCCAATGGCAGGTATAGAGATCTCATTATTGGTAAACCTGGTGGTTGAACTGAACACGTAAGAACCAGTCAAAACCTATCAGAAGCATCCAAACTCATCAAAACCAATTTTCGGTCTAAACCTTCCACAGGATAAGGTACAAAATGGAAGAAAATGTTCGAAACTGGCCGAAACAGCATTTAACTATGAACTTTCATTTTCCATTGCTAAAAGTTCTGATACGGTGTACCCCAATGAACACGACCCTGCTGTTAATTGTAAACAGTTTAGAGATGTCATTACACATTTCCAAACAAGGGGTTGACTAGCTTGCCAACATGCCAATAATACAATTGTAAAGTGCCGTACACAAACAGTGATACAGTCTCACTCGAGTTCCAAGAGAGTGGACCTTTGTGTGTGTGTATTGCCTTTCAATAGACATATTTCCAAAGATCTCAAACCCAATAATCAAAAAATAAATGCAGGTGAGTGATTGATTACCTTGATATTTCTTATCTTTTTCATTGATCAACCAGTCATTTCATTGGGTCATCATGGAAATTAGACATTTGAAACCGTAGAATGAATGCCTTTGTTTTTTAGTATATTACTTTTAAAAAGTACACAATACAATAAATGTACATTGAATGATTCAAAAGGAGTATTATATTCACAACCCTTTTTCATCAATACATAATAACATGGGTTTAGAGACTGTGGTGCTACACATACTATGTCCCAAATGGCACCACATTATTCCCTATATAGTGCACTACTTTTGACCAGGGTCCATAGGGCTCTGGTAAAAGTAACACACTATTTGGGAATAGGGTGCCATTCGGGACGCAGACAGTTCTCCTCAGTGCACATCCACACTACAGAAACATCACAGACAAACGGTCACCATTTTATGAACTCTACATTGGCCCGAGTTCAGATAGAAATATCATATAGAACAGTTCTGTCATGTTAGACCTGATTGGGGAATCGAGACAGATCTATTGTCACTCCATTTCTATCTGCACAGTCACATTCTTTACATTTCATCTCACGGAATACACCCCTGGACTACTTCCAAAATGGAACACTTTTCCCTATATAGTGCACTACTTTTTTACCAAAGCCAGTGCACTAAATATGGAATTAGTCTGCCATTGGGACATAGACAAGGGCTATCTCCACCTTCTGGCGAGTAAGGTCATAAATGCTACTTGAGTGTATGGATTCTTCTATCCGTTCTAGAGGATAGATGGGATATCTAGTTCAGGGAATGTGTCCGTTTCAGGCTTTCGGTTAAGCGCGAAGCCTGGACTTCAGAGGCTAGTGTGTGTCTAATTAATTGGTCACTCATTCCTTGATTTAATCTGGGGCAGCCCTTCTTCAAACAGAAGACTGTGGTAAACATAACCAACATTTGCACACATTTTCTCTCACTGAAACTAAAAACCATCTAATAAAACATGAAAAGATTCAATTATTTTCTGTCACAGTATTAGACAGACATTCCCTTACATAATGCAAACACATTCTCACTCGTTCCTATGATCTCCTCTTCCCACTTAATAGCAATTTGAGTAATACCTATGTCATTCCTACGCTTAGCACACAAAGATAGGAGAGAGAAAGACAGTAACCATGAGGGCCTGGTGGTCTTCATCCCTGACTTGTGAGCATCCATGACCTCACTAGGATTTTAATTTTTTCCTCTACTTCCCTCAAACCAAAGGTCAAAGGGTCAAGCAGTTGTCAGTCTGCCCTCCGTCACACGTTAGGAAGCACTTTACAAAAGTCATTATCTGTGTAAATCAGAAATACACATTAGATAAACTGCTTATTTATGGTTAAGCAGAGTGGTATCAGAGAGACACCCCCTAATAGCCCACCCTCTGATAGAGAAGTTAACAGGGTCCTCCATCTTGGGGTGCTAGGGAGCTGACAGGACTGTAGTGGGTGGGTTGTCCCATAGTAAAGCTCAGTCCAGGGTGCTCTGCCGATCCAAAATGTAGCATGTTTCCCAACAGACTTTCCTACCGACTCTTCTTCAGAAGTTTGGAGTTTCCCTGGAAAAGGAAGGAGGGGTTGAGTTACATATAACGCATGGTAAACCAAGACTCAATACATTTTGGAATGAACATTAAAGCGATAAAGCAAAAGCAGGAGGGCTAGTATCAACACTTCTGTTTTGGTACTGTAATCTGGAGATCGGAATGGCATTTTTTGAATAAGATTGTGGTGTTAGTACGTGACCAGTGAGCACTCATGAAAGAAACCACATGAATGAGTCTCGACTTTGAAACATTGTTAGTTCCATTCTAGAGTTTCACTCACAGCTAATCATGTAAATCGGTTTATTTCTTTACACTTGGATTGTATTCAGGTTGAATAGGCTTGTGTCAGCACTTGGCAGCCACCATTCACACACAACAGCTTGGGTTGATGAAATCCATACCCTCAGAACATATACACACACCTCATCTCAGAAGTGTTTTAAGAGAAGTGGGTTTTAACAGAAGGCCTCTTCCTTGACTTCAACAGCCCAGCCAAACAGTAATGAATTTCTCAGATGTCAGCCTCTGACTCCAGCAGGTGCTTTTCCTATCAGACCCTGCTGTGCCCCCCCCCCCCCCTTATCCCCCACTGGCACATCCCAGCTCCCCTCAGAATGGATAGTAGTTTGTTACTGGGTTATGTCTATATCAGCATAACCTGACCTAGTACTGCTTATGTTGCTGTGTGGGCCAGTGAGTGAAGTGTTTTATTGAACCTTAACTTATCAAGGTTAGTCTCAATGAGATCAAATCTGTTTTGCAAGGGAGACCTCATCAATATAGTAGCAGTCGACAGAGTAAGTGAGGAATGTGTGAGGGGACTCTATACTTTGCTGCCCAGTTTGAGTGTGTCGATCTCCTCTCTCTGTTTGCTGAGAGTCTCGTTCATGCTGCACAGGTGGTCACTCATCATACTGAGCTGTTCCTTGTAACTCCTCTTGGTCGTGGCCAGTTCATCCTGAAAGACAAGGAACATGTTGTGGCTAGGTAGAGCCAATATGTTTATTTAAAGGACTTAAAAAAAATAAAGTCCAACTTTATATTCATAATCTCCAGCGTCTTTTGTAGTAAAAAATAGAGGGAAATGAAACATTTGGTTATCATCCTCTCTTTTACTACAAAACAGAAACGCACAATTTTCAAACGAGGTGGTGCTGGAACTGAATATGAAGTTGAACATTTTTATATTTGTTTTTAAGGTCAAAGTTAATATGCCATGTTTACTGAATACATGGGAATCCTACTTTCTAAATCCTACTTAAGAAAGCAAAAGGTCAGAACAAATATACATAATAAACAACAAATATCAATGTAATAAATTATAAAGCTGATTGGATCTGGGATATGCTGGTTTCTTTCAGTCAGGCAGTTAGACAACAGATGTTTACCTGGAGACGTGTGATGTTCTGATTGGCCAGTTTGATCTCCTCCGTCAGAGTCTCCCGTGACTTCTCTGCGATAGCCAGACGCTTGGCCAGGGCTCGACACTGAGGGTGGGAAGTTACAACACAGGAGATAGAGAATAAACAAACCTAGAACATATCCACAGATGATCACTTCAACTAATGGGAAGTCACAAAATGGGATGCTCTTCACTAAAACTATTTAAATATAGGCCTACATGATGTCTGGGTTTGAACTGAACGGACCCTGCTACAGTGAAGTTTGACTGTGGGAGATTCTAAGTCACTACTTCCAGTTCCCCATCTATCAGGAGGAATCCTACTGCCGTGATGCATAGCACGGAGGGTTGACATGTGGCAGTAAGTCAATACTACATACTAACGCCACATGGCTATCTTTAGATTTGGTTAACTATAGCATAACAACTTATTTCATGCCAATATAGATACATGTATATAAACAAAAATATTTAAAAAGTAACAATTCTAAAATATATATATATCCTAGTGTAGGTCTGGAACCGGGAACACCAGTGTAAACATGTAATGATTTCCCTGTGAGCACACCTGTGTCCGTCCAGCTGGAAATACAGGATGGAATAGAAAGAGCGGATCGAGAGAACCGAAAGAGGAAGAGAAAAGTTGTCTTCTTAGGGAAACTAGGTTTGACTACAGTATGGTCAACTGTTGCCGTTTCCATTTCCTTTGGAACAAGACTGAAGTAGGTTACCAAAATAGCAGCAGGAACATATACACATGTACAGTGCCTTCGGAAAGTATTCAGACCCCTCGACTTTTTCAACATTTTGTTACATTACAGCCTTATTCTAAAATGGATTACAATTTTTGTTAAAATCCTCAGCAATCTACACACAATACTCCATAATGACAAAGCTAAAACTGTTTTTTAGAAATGTTTGCATTGGGCCGATTGTGTAAGTATTCAGACCCTTTGCTATGAGACTGATATTGAGCTCAGGTGCATCCTGTTTCCATTGATCATCCTTGATGTTTCTACAACTTGATTGGAGTCCAATCATATATATATATAAACTTGTTTTTTCATTGTCATTATGTGGTATTGTGTGTAGATTTGAGGGGGAAATTTTTCAAATAAGGCTGTAACTTAAAGTCAAGGTGTCTGAATACTTTCCGAATGCACTATGTATTAGAGGAAGGAAGACGTGAGGGGAAATGGTTAAGTGACTGTAGTCTTCTGTATAGCAGCGTCTAAATTGAGCGCACATGTGACTTTGTTCCCCATATCTCGCCCCAGTATCCACCAACAAAATAAGATCTACACATCCTTTTACATTCAATAGGAAATAATAGTTCTGTGTTTATGAATGGGAATTAGATCCAGTATCTCACCTCAGCATGGAAGTTAACCGCCTTGCTGTCAGAGACCTGTAGCTGTGTGGTGAGCTCTCCTACTCTGGCCATGTAGTGAGTCTTAATCAGCTGTTCTCTGGACTCCTCGTCTCCCACCTGTAAGCACACAGAGAGGACAACAACTTTACATGAAATTGCTCTTACACCGGTGTTGTAATTACACTAGGAATAGTTGGGTCATGAAGAACAAGACAAACTTACATCCTCGTTGGTAGGAGTTGTGGTTAACATGCCAACCTGATGAGATGAAAAACACAAACAGTTAGATACTCACTCCCTATGAGAATTGAGAAAGCTATAAAAATTGAACCAAGCCTGGTCCCACATCAGTTTTTGTCATCTTGCCAACTGCTATGGTCATTTTTGGCTATACAGCACAAACAGATCTGGGCCCAGGCTAATAAAACCCACTGAAATCCAATAAAACACTACAGGCTCCTAATGGTATCTGAAACTGGACCTGCAAGGAATTAAATTTATAAACACCTGTGAATGAAGAGTTTAGCTGGTTGTTAATGACAACCGTGTCCAGTTAGTGACTAGCATGGTGCTAGCCAGGTCCCAGATCTGTTTGTGCGATCTTGACAACGCAAATAGATCTGGGACCAGATTAAGTGGGTGTATCCTGGACCTTGAGTATGCTATTAAAATACAGGCATTATGAAACAAGGAAGCTGGTGCCTCCCAATAATATTTATTTTCTCATGAGGTGTACTCTTGTTCACTACTATAGGGCTCCAGAGTGGTGCAGCGGTCTAAGGCACTGTATCTCAATGATAGAGGCGTCACTACAGACCCTGGTTCGATTCCAGGCTGTATCACAACCAGCCATGATTGGGAGTCCCATAGTGCGGCGCACAATCGGCCCAGCGTCGTCTGGGGTAGGCCGTCATTGTAAATAATAATTTGTTCTTAACTGACTTGCCTAGTTAAATAAAGGATTAAAAAATATATATATTTAAAAATTAAAAAGCATTGAATTTGTGGAGGCATGGGCTAGAGGGAGTTTCCAACATATTCCTTATACCCATCATTTACTTTCAAATCAGAGAAGGGAAATGAACAAGTGCACACCTTGGGCCAAAGGAGAGATAATTGGAACTTAACCAGACACTGATAACACAACCGCCTCCACTGAAGCCAAAACACTCAAATGCATGTTACGGCTGCTCCCACGAGGATGTGTCCGACTCATTTTGTGGGAAAGGGGAGGGTTGTAAAGGGAGGAATGATGTCCCTAGATGTAATCTCACGTCATGCCAGTCTCACACAACTGCAAAGTAGTATTGTTAAGCATGAGGATGAAGACAAATGCAATCACTGTTGAAGAAAAATAAGGTCGCAAAATTCCGGAAAGTTTCCAAAAGTTACCAGTTTTCCTGAAATCCCTTTGAGGATTCTTGCAGCCGTAAAGAAAAAAACAAGAGTGAAGATGTATCTACCAGACTGTTGCTTAGCATAGCCTCCTTCCCTGCTCCTCTCTCCTCCACCTCGCCGTCCTCCAGGCTGGTGAGGGCTGGGCTACCCGGGGCCTGGCCCAGAGAGTGGGCTGGGCTGCCTCCTCCTCCCAGGGCAGAGGAGAGCTGTGTCTCCAGGTCATGTATGCGTTGGCTCTCCTTCTCCAGCCTCACCCTGCCCAGCTGGGCCTCCAGCAGCCAGTGCTCCTTCTCCTGCTCCAGACGAGCAATCTTCTCCTGGCTCGCCACCACCTGGGGTGATAAAGGAGAGGACACAGAGGAAAATGGAGATGTGGAGGAAATGACACAGTGAGGAGAGGTGGAAAGAAGAGGAGCGAGTTGGTAAGAGGACTATACTTCTCTAACACACTTGCCTAGTCGGTAACCAAATGGGTTACCTTGAGCATTATAAAGAGTCAGACGTGTGTACTGACAGACTGAAGGGTAGAAGGGAAGAGAGGAGCGTGGAAATACAAACAATACCTGTTGTGTGAGTCCCTCTCTGCTCTCTGTAGAGCTAGTTAGAACACGGCGGTGCAACAGGGCCTCTCTGTATGGAACAGTCTCTGGTCTGGGCTGGATACACAACAGACAGGACAGGAGTCAAATACACACTGTTATACTGAACCACAGCATCGTTGTTAAGGGGATGTTCCACTGTTTGCTTCAGGCAGCCTGGATTGGCGTGCCAGATGGGGCAAGATCTACACTTAAGACCATTTTATTGGTTCTATTTTGCTAGGCAAGCTTAATTGAACACAGCTGAATGATGTTTAAATAGTATTTTAACCCAGGTCTGTGAAGGTGACATGACCAGCAAAGCGAGGGAAAGCTACTGACCTTTCTGATGGCATGCATGTAGTCAGAGGCCTTCTTCTTGTTACCCAGCATGCTCTCTGCCTGCAGGGGGTTGAGTGCCCCGGCCCCCCCTCTTGGACTGTAGCCTGTCGAAGACGTGAAGAAATCTAGGTTGTTGCTGAAGAACGTCGCAATCTGTAGAAAAACAGTACAGAATCAATATTACGGTAAGACTTATCATCCAGATATAGACACCAATTATTTATCATTTGTTTTAAGGAAGTATAAGCTTTATGAAGGTCTTCTTATAAACAGTATTGGTGAGCCATATACATGGTCTTCTAGGCCTATATGTTGTAGTCCACACCGCTATTTCAATATCACGGTGCAACAATGTCATAGAACATACGTTTTCTATCTGTCAATATTGTATACGCTTCAATATGAGGGTGAAACAGGTGCAATTAAACATACTAATGTGAAAGGAGTTTATAAAATCTTTTGTCATGATTACTTCACTATACACACACTTAAAACAAACCCACAACACCAAGTCAAACTTTCCTATACACACTTATCCAACACAACTACGTCTCTGTTCCTTTAAGTAGGTCAGTGGAAGGGATTGACAGAAGACATATTTCTAATACACACTCCCACTACAACTTTTAATTATATGACGAGTGCCTTGCTCCTCTTTTTTTACACTCCCACTACTGTTAACCAAGTTCGTATTACTTTATTTAACATGGCCAGGTGGCCTGGGTGGGCGGAGTTTGCACATTTTAGACCACCTAGGGCACCAGGCCATTCAAAACAACTCGCCCACTCAGATCACCTCATAGTAAACATCCTTCCTTCAGAACTCTGCAACCAGCCAGCCCAGAGCATTCCATCCCTGTTCTTCCACAACAACATAGAACAGTAGTCCATCTCTCATACCTCAAACAGTCGGTCTGTGTCTGGTGCATTCATCAGCAGTAGAGACTAAAAACATGCCTTTTACTATTAGAACTATAATACCAAAAAATTATCCGTATGGTTATTACAGTTATAACAGTAACATATCTACTTCCTCTACATACAATCAGTTGGTACGGTCGTGGTTTCAATTCCCGCAAGGCTCTCATACGTATAGTACAAACGTATCCACTCACTGTACCGTCTCTGTTTCAAAGCCCCCATCCCCCACCCCTTTTATCTGGGGTACACAGCTGTAATGCTCTGATATGCTGCGGATCTGTGAAAAAAATCCCTCCTTCCCCAACTAAGCCCTCCCTTCTTATTGGTGGTCATGTATTGTAAACGACCAATCCTCACGGTCGATGAGCCAGATACCAAGGCAGTTGCTACTATTGCTTAAACTCATCATATGTAAAGAAAACAGCAAAAATAGGGACCACAATGGAAATAAGTCCAATGTCATTGACTATTCCCGGGAAGTAAAAAATACAAATAAATCTTGTTTTTTTACTGACAAAAATCTATCAATATTTTTTCATGTTACCCAACCTATGAAACTGTGATAATGTGAGAATGCCAACCAAAACAACAGCGGCTCTGTCAGTGTGCTTGTTTGCTGGGGCCAGTTGTGTCCATTTAGACACAGATGTTGTGATAACAGATAGGGCCAGGAATTGCCAGGGAACTCACAATACGATATTATCACCATACTTCGGTGCAGATACAATATATATTGCGATTTGATGTTCCAAACATATTGCTCATTATAGATCTG
The DNA here is from genome assembly GCF_002021735.2 of Oncorhynchus kisutch. Lineage (NCBI taxonomy): Eukaryota > Metazoa > Chordata > Actinopteri > Salmoniformes > Salmonidae > Oncorhynchus > Oncorhynchus kisutch. The sequence goes on along the minus strand of NC_034198.2, from coordinate 29,016,997 downwards.
CTGCAGAGACAAGAGAACATGTGTTTTGATCAGTCATGGAAATAATAAGTGCTGAAAACATGTTGGCTCACTATTTAAAAAATAAGATCGAAAACAAGGATGATTAAAAAAATATATATTATAAATGGACAGCCGAATTGATAGAATATCATCCCAAAATAATATTGCGATATGTAACTGCATCTATTTTTTCCCCACAATCACTAATACATACCCAGTGTTTCTATAGCGGTAAATGGTCTTACCTTGCCGGTGCTACTGGTGAGGGAGCCCAGGGAAGCCAGCAGACACTCATTAGTAGTGCGGAGCTTCTGAGTGATTGTAGACAACTCCTGTTCCAGACCGGCCTTCTGGCTGTAATGAGTAGACATCTCTGTAGAGACAGAGGGATTTAGCTTATACATACAAAATCATCTCCACACACACAGGAAGGAGACCAACAGTTAAAGGATGGCACAGGGGGCTTACACTGTTATTGGTTCCATTTTATTTGAAGCCTGCAGGTATATTGCTTTATAACAGTTAAGCTTAAACATCTCTACAGAACACAGAGGAAGGACAGAGTGGCTTGAACATTAGTCTATAAAAACAGACAAAAAACCATTTCTAGTAAAAAAAAAAGGTTTCACCTTTGACCGCATCGTGAAGGCTGTGTAGACAGGCCGCTAGCTGGGTGAAGACAGCAGAGGAACTGCTCTGGGGCATGGAGTCCTGTCGAACACCTGGAAAACAATTGCACACATGATTTTCCTCAAGTCCCACAATACTCACTATTAAGGCCAGTAAGCTGACATTTTTTATTACATTTTTATTTAACTAGGAAAGTCAGTCTTCCGAGTGGCGCAGTGCCACTAGAGATCCTGGTTCGACTCCAGGCTCTGTCGCAGCCGGCCCAATTAGCCCTGCGTCGTCCGGGTTAGGGGATGGTTTGGCCGCTAGGGATATTCCTATCCCAATGTGCACTAGCGACTCCTGTGGCGGGCCGGGCGCAATGCACACTGACACGGTCGCCAGGTGTACAGTGTTTCCTCCAACACATTGGTGCGGCTGGCTTCCGGGTTAAGTGGGCATCGTGTCAAGAAGCAGTAAGGCTTGGCTGGGTTGTGTTGTTTCGGCGGAAGCTTGGCTCTCGACCTTCACCTCTCCCGAGTCCGTAAGAGAGTTGCAGCAATGGGATAGGACTAACTACCAAATTGGATAACACGAAATTTGGAAGAAAAAGGGGTAAAAAAAACAACTTTATAAAGTAAAAAATAAACTAGTCAAGTTAAGCAGTTAATAAGAACAAATTCTTAGTTACAATGACGGCCAAACCCTCCCCTAACCAGGACGACCCCGGGCCAATTGCGTGCCACCCTATGGGACTCCCGATCACAGACGGTTGTGATACAGCCCAGGATCTATAGTGATGCCTCAGATATAAAATTCCCGAGTAGCACAGCAGTCCCTCTCTCTCCCCTTACTAGGTAAAGCCAGTAGGATTATATACACTGAGTGTACAAAACATTACTCTTTCCATATCATAGACTGACCAGGTGAAAGCTATGATCCTTATTGATGTCTCTTGTTCAATCCACTTCAAAATCAGTGTAGATGAAGGGGAGGAGGTTAAGAGGATTTTTAAGGCTTGAGACAATTGAGACTTGAATTGTGTACAGTATGTGTGCCATTCAGAGGGTGAATGGGGAAGACAACAGATTGAAGTGCCTTTGAACGGGTTATGGTAGTAGGTGCCAGGCCCACCGGTTTCAGTGTCTCAAGAACTGGAACACTGCTTGGTTTTTCACACAACAGTTTCTCATATGTATCAAGAGTGGTCCACCACCCAAAGGATATCCAGCTAACTTGACACAACTGTGAAAATCATTGGAGTCAACATGGGCCAGCATCCCTGTGGAATGCTTTGGACACCTTGTAGATTCCATGCCTCGACAAATTAAGGCTGTTCTGAGGGCAAAAAGGGGTGCAACTTTTACACTTTTTTTTGTTACTCACTAGGCAAGGCCAGTAGGCTGATGGTAATCAAAGATTATCTACAAGGCCTTCAAAAAGTATTCCTAACCCTAGACTTTCAACATATTGTTGTGTTACAGCCTGAATTTAAAATTTAAATTAATAAATTATCAATACACCCAGTCACTAGAAAGATACAGGTGTCCTTGCTAACTCAGTTGCCGGAAAATAAGAAAACCACTCAGGGATTTCATCATGAGGCCAAAGGTGACTCTAAAACAGTTATAGAATATAATGGCTTTGATAGGAGAAAACTGAGTATGGATCAACATTGAAGTTACTCCACAATACTAAACTAATTGACAGTGTAAAGCCTGTACAGAATAAAAGTATTCCAAAAACATTAACCCTGTTTGCAACAAGGCACTAAAGTAATACTGCAAAAAATGTTGCAAAGCAATTCACTTTTTTCCTGAACACACCACTCTCCATATTTGTAAGCATTGTGGTGGCTGCATCATATGGGTAATTGGGTATGCTTCTAATCATTAAGGACTGAGGAATGGAATGAAACAAAGCACAAGCAAAATCCTAGAGGAAAACCTGATTCCGTCTACTTTCAACAAGACACTGATTCATTCACCTTTCAGAAGGACAATAACCTAAAACATAAGGCCAAATATACACTGCAGTTGCTTACCAAGAAGACAGTGAATGTTCTTGAGTTACAGGTTTGACTTAAATCTGCTTGAAAATCTATGGCAAGACTTGCAAATGGTTGTCTAGCAATGATCAACAACCAATTTGACAGCTTGAAGAATTTTGAAAATAATACAATTGGTAAATATTGGACAAACCAGGTGTTCAAAGCTCTTAAGAGACTTATAGAGAAAGATTATAACATGTATTGACTCAGTGGTGTGAATACTTACAGAAAACATTCTGAATTTCATTTTTCAATAAATTTGAAAAAAACATGTCTTCACTTTAATTATGGTGTAGTGTGTAGATGGGTGAGGAAAGAACATCTATCTAATCCATGTTGAATTCAGGCTGTAACAACAAAATGTGGAATAAATCAAGGGGTATGAATACTTTCTGAAGGCACGACCTTGACAAGATATTTGACCGTCTGCTCTACCAATGGGAATAAATGTCCGCAAAGGACAAAGGCAGGCGGGAGGAGACGGGAACATCCTAGACAATGAGAGGGCAGATATGCATGTGAACATGCACAACCCCGATATAAAATATTTTTCTCAAAGCTGCTGGGATGCCACGTGCATCCTCTTATATCAGTACATTCGTAACAACTTCTATTCTACCAAATAAGCCTCGCTTAACAAAATTGGACACACTTCTAGGCTTTAGTGGTATACCGGGGTATTTTCGAAAACCGACTGTATGATGTTCAATACCATCCCCCAAATAATTGTGTTTCTTTTTCATTCACAAAAATCCTATTGAGCCAGTCACATATGTTTGCTTACAAAGATCACATGGAGCAAACTGGTGTTTTAAACTTACGTTTTGTGATACGATGTCCACTGTTGAGCAGCACAAGTGGTGATCAAGTTCCACTTGAAATTCCCTACTAAATATCTTAAACATAAGTTATCTAAATGCCAAATACATTTTCTCCATCTCAGGGCTCCAGCTATGCATTTGGTTTGCTAACTTGCTAGCTGGTTAGTGTGTGATGGTTAGTGTGCAAGTTGAAGCTTCTTGGCTACAGCAGTGTGAGTTGCCTTTTGAGACATTTGTAAAACTTTATGAGTTGGGTTGTCTGTACTTGCATTTAGTTTATGTTCGCTTGTGCTTGTAAGCATTTAGTTAGCATCCAATATAGGAATTCACTAGTACTTTGTTAGCATGATATATTTTTTTTTATACTCTGAAAGAAATAGCGCCCCTTATATGCACTGCTGATAATACCGTATACCCCGGTATGGTACAGGAACTGTATGAAGGTATGGAAATCCACCCAACCCTAACACCCTCCATACTAAAAAAATCCCACTTGGTCTGCTTCATGCTTTATTCTTGCGCTGACTGATTTTGGCGCAGTCAGTCCTCTCACTTCTATTATTTGTGTTAACTCACTAGGTAAGGCCAGTAGGCTGATGTAGCTGTGTAGTTTGTCGAACAAAGAAGTGATTCTCTTCATGTCACTCTGCAGCTCCTGGTTCTTCGAGGTGAGAGAGGAGGTACACAGAGGAGTCCAGCACTCTTCCTCCAGACTGGTGAGGAGAAGAGAGGAGGAGAGGGTGAGACACATCAGCTGCAGTTACACAGGCAGCCCAATTCTGATATTTTCTTTTGACCAATTATCTGGTGTGATTGGTCAAAAGACCAATTAGTAGGAAAAAAAATATCAGAATTGGGCAACCTGTGTAAACGCAGCCATAGAGAAACACACACTCAGAGGTGAGGGCTCAGGTACAGAGAGGGGCCGTACTCTTCCTCCAGGTTGGGGAGGGGGAAAAGAAGAGGGGGATAGGGAGGAACACACACACACGCATGCGTACAGTACACATTACCTAATGTAAATGAGTACTGACCTTTTGAGCTGGTATGGTAGAATCTTCTGCAGAAAGTGGGTGTATGAGGTGAAGTGATCAGCAAAGTCCTTGAGTTTCCCCACAGTCTCCAGCACGGTTACTGTGTCCTCTGTGATGCTCTGGTGTAGTTGCACTAGCCCTTCCTCCAGGGGGCGCACATAGGCTGCATTCTCATGTAGATACTGGGAGAACTGGGGAAAAGATTGCGGAGGAGAGTTCATCTTACCTACTTCAGCCAAAATCACTTATTGTATGTCACTATGGATAAGAGCAGGGGTGTCAAACTCATTCCACGGAGGGCCGAGCATCTGCGGGTTTTTGGTTTTGCTTTCAATTAAGCCCAAGACAACCCAATGAGGTGAGTGCCTTACTAATTATCAAATCAAATTGTATTTGTCACATGCTGAATACAACAGACCTTACCATGAACTGCTTACTTACAAGCCTTTAACCAACAATGCAGTTCAATGAAGAGTTAAGAAAATATATACTAAATAAACTAAAGTTAAAAACGAATAAAAACAAAATAACAATAGCGAGGCAGTTGATTAATTGTTCATGGCTTGGGGGGGGGGACATGGCGCTCTGGTACCGCTTGACGTGCGGTTGCAGAGAGAATAGTCTGACTTGGTTGACTGGAGTCTGACATTTTTTGGGGCCTTCCTCTGACACCAACTAGTATATAGGACTAATTAGTGACCTTTAAATTCATCAATCAAGTACAAGGGAGGAGCGAAAACCCAAAGACACTCAGCCCTCTGGAATGAGTGACACGTATGGATTAGAGCATCTGCTAAATGACAAAAACATGTCAGGGCATAGACTGTGTGTGTGTGTGTGTGTGTGTGTGTGTGTGTGTGTGTATCCCTGACCTTCTGGTTGAGTGGTGAGATGGGTTCGATAGAGGAGTCCAGAGGGTAGATGTGTACCCTCTGCTCTGTGTAGGAGTGGAAGTTTAACAGAGCAGCCACTATGTCCTGGACGAAGCCTAAGGCCTGACCAGCCACGTCTCGGGCCTTCAACTAGAGGACAGGAAAATGAGAAATTAGTACCAAAACTCTAGACCACATATCTAGAATGACAACGTATGATGGAGCCCTAACTGTTCTATAATATATGAGGAAAGAAACAATAATACAGGATCATGCTATAGTTCAGGGTTCCCCAACGATTGGCCTGTGATTTTTTTTTGCCCCCCCCAAGTTCTCTTAGCAAAAACCTTTTGGGACACAAGTCTAAAAACACCAGCAAATCAGTTCCAAGTTATTTTAATTTGGGAAATCAGTTCCAAAGTATTCCTACACACAATAGAGATATGTCGTCTGGGCCTTAAACCAACCTTCTGGTCCACCAGCCACTGTGGCAGGCAAAAACATTTTTACAAATTAAAAACATACTGTGTATATACAGTGCCTTCGGAAAGTATTCAGAGCTCCACTGTGGAGATGGGAGAACCTTCCAGAAGGACAACCACCTCTGCAGCACTCCACCAATTAGCCCTTTATGGTAGAGTGGCCAGACGGAAGCCACTCCTCAGTAAAAGGCACATAACAGCCTGCTATGAGACACCTAAAGACTCTCAGACCATGAGAAAGAAGAATCTCTGGTCTGATGAAACCAAGATTGAACTATTTGGCCTGAATGCCAAGTGTCACGCCTGGAAGAAACCTGGCACCATTCCTACAGTGAAGCATGGTGGTGGCAGCATCATGGGGATATTTTCTGCGGCAGGGACTGGGAAACTAGTCAGGATCGAGACGAAGATGAACAAAACAAAGTACAGAGAGACACTTGACAAAATCCTGGTCCAGAGTGCTCAGGACCTAAGACTGGGGTGAAGGTTCACCTTCCAACAGGACAACGACCCTAAGCACACAGCCAAGACAATGCAGGAATGGCTTTGGGACAAGTGTCTGAATGTCCTTGAAAGGCCCAGCCAGAGCCCAGACTTGAACCTGATCGAACATCTCTGGAGACCTGAAAATATGCCCATCCTGACAGAGCTTGAGAGGGTCTACAGAGAAGAATGGGAAAATCTACCTTGTAGCGTCATACCCATGAAGACTTGATGCTGTAATCACTGCCAAAGGGGCTTCTAACCACTATGGAATGAGCATGCTTTGTAATGTTTCTAAAACAACTGAAGTGATGTGGTATATTGCTCAATATTAGAAACATTTTTGTGACTCGAATATTTAACCTTAATATCACAGATGAGACATTTTCTCAACTGCTTAGTGACAGTGTGCCTGTGTGAGCTAGAGAATGTCTTCGCTAGAAGTTGAAGCAAACTCCAACATTGAAAACCATCTAGCTTGTAAACAAAACAATGTAAATTGTCAAGAAACAAGGACAAAGTCTCACTAGTTGACTTTAGTCATTTAGACCAACTTGTATGCCTGTGCGCAGTGCTCCTAAAAATGTATCTTCAGCACTTAAAATCACACTGCTCACAGCTCCCCAGCCAGGCATCGTCGCTGCTCATTGGGCGATGTGGGATATATATTGTAGGATTCATAGTTCAACCCGAATTTAGCGGGTGTTCATATCAAACCTTGTAAGCAAGGTTAAAAAAAAAATATTTTTCCAATATCAGTTTCGGCTTCTTGTGATCAATTTGCAGTCTACAAATAATTTGTAATTATTTTCTGGCCCGACCATCCAATCAAGAAAAAAAATATCATCTTGTTGATGATGCCTCCTATAGGACTTCCTCTCACCTGGTGTCTTCTGTTGTGTGGTGGAACGTTGAGACTGTTGTAGTCACTGAATTCTAGAGAAAAAGGGAGGGAAATTTAAAGGAGAGGTTGCGAGCAACGGCTCACCAAACTACCTTCAAACTGCACGCAGAGACATACAAACGGTATCCATGAGTTCATCTGACTCTGGGTGCTTAATAGCCAAAATCTTGCACTATGCCTTTAAAGCGCCGAATGGCGGCATGTCATAGGTCGGTCCTTCATTTAGCATGAAAACCATCTGAGGAAAACAGGCCTCTAGTGGCATGGCATGACACACATTACACAGTGCTTCAGTTTTCCTCTTACAGCGTCAGTGAGATAGAAACGTAATTCAATTTCATTAGTAGTTAGTACTGCATACATATACATATATATATATATATATGTGTGTGTGGGTGTCATGTCTTAGAATGGGAAGACATGCTCATAGATAAACCATCATCAGTGATGTTTCTACAAGGTTGTGTTCATTAGAGCACACACTGCAACAGAAAATGTATAATGAGCAGTTCATATTGGACAAATCCAGGTAGTTCCTTACTCTTTCAGTCTGTTTTCTTCCTAATAAACATGATCTGGGTCAGTGAAATGTTGCATAGTACTCACTGGTGTCGTTGAAGGGCACTTTCTCTTGGATGACAATGCTGCTCTTTTTCACCTGTCTGTTGAGCTCTGACTGACACTTCCTCAACTGCTGCTGACTGGAGAGAGAGGGATGATTGAGAGAGGAATCAGGAGATGGTGAATGACCACATTAAATACTTCCCTATCCACATTATTACAACCCTCATTATTCCATCATGTTAACCACAAGTCCTCTACCAGATACATACAATCATTCTCCATCTACACTGAGTGTACAAAACATTAGGATCACCTGCTCTTTCCATGACACAGCTTTCACTTGGAGGCACCTGGTCAGCCTATGGTCCCTTATTGATGTCACCCGTTAAATCCACTTCAAAACTGTGTAGATGGGGCCTCCCGAGTGGCACAGCGGTCTAAAGCACTACATCACAGCGCTAGAAGCGTCACTACAGATCTGTGTTTGATCCCGGGCTGTGTCACAGCAGGCCCCGACCGGGAGACCCATGAGGCGGCGGCGCACATTTGGCCCAGCTTTGTCCGGGTTAGGGGAGGGTTTGGCTGGCTGGGATGATAGTAGGTGCCAGGTGCTCCGGTTTGAGTGTGTCAAGAACTGCAACGGGTTTTTCACGCTCAACAGTTTCCTGTGTGTATCAAGAATGGTCCACCACACAAAGGACATCCAGCCAACTTAAACTGTGGGAAGCATTGGAGTCAACATGGGCCAGCATCCCTGTGGAATGCTTTGGACACCTTGTAGAGTCCATTCCCCAACAGATTGAGGCTGTTCTGAGGGCAAAATGCAGTGCAACTTAATATTAGGAAGATGTTGCTAATGTTTTTTAACACTCAGTGTAACTCACTAGGTAAGGCCAGTAGGCTGATCAAAGATTATCTACAGGGCCTTCAGAAGGTATTCACACCCTTGACGTTTCCACATTTTGTTGTGTTACAGCCTGAATTTAAAATGGATTACATTTTGATTGTGTGTAGGCCATAGACAATACCCCATAATGTCAAAGTGGAAATGTTCACAAATTAAATCAAAAATGAAAATCTGAAATGTATTGAGTCAATAAGTATTCAACCCCTTTGTTACGGCAAGCCTAAACTACATTCAGGAGTAAAAATGTGCTCAACAAATCACAAGTTGCATGGTCTCACTGTGTGCAATAATTATGTTAACATGATTTGTGAATGACCACCTCTCTGTACGCCACGCATACAGATAATTGTAAGGTCACTCAGTCCAGCAGTGAATTTCAAACACAGCTTTAACCACAAAGACCAGGTTTTCCAATGCCTCGCAAAGAGGTCAACATGGGCCAGCATCCCTGTGGAATGCTTTCAACACCTTGTCAAATCCATGCCCCAACAAATTGAGGCTGTTCTGATGGCAAAAGGATTGCAACTCAATATTTGGAAGGTGATCCTAATGTTTTGTACACTCAGTGTATATCTAACTGGTACATGTGTAGATTAGAACAAGTTATTTACCATTCCTCAGTCCGAGCTCTGCACTCTTTAGCTTCCCTCTCCAGAGTCTGGGATTTCACCTGTAGGAGGACACAGAAAATAGCATCATGTATTACTATTCTATCATTTACCAATAACAAAAGATTGAGTTTGCCTTTGTTCAGTCGCTTCCCACTTGCCCTCATCCTCCTTCCAGCAGTCTCTCTCGCCAGCTCACCTCTACTCAGACCTTGTCACTAACGTTTCTCAATAGTGTCCATGTAGTTGGAGTTGAGACATCCACTACTCTCTCCACCTCCCCTCCCTCTCACCTCTAGTCTGGCCTTGTCACTCTGTAGTCTCTCAATAGTGTCCATGTATTTGGAGGTGAGTCCGTCCACTATGGCCTGGTGCTGTTCGTGGTCTCTCTCCAGCTCCTCCAACTGGACCTTCAGCTGAGACTCCTGCTGCCTGTGCTGCTCATCAGCCTCATAGAACTTAGAATAGAACATAACTTTATTGTCCAACCAAGGATTAAACATTTCTTTGGGCATCACCTTATAAGAATTCTAAAAATATAATTCTCAGACACACATTCTAGAACAGACCAGCACACAAAAACAACTGATCAAATACATTATGTAGTCCACATATTCAAGCCAGTAGTCTCTTTGTAAACACTTGCCCATACATACAGTTGAAGTCGGAAGTTAACGTACACCTTAGCCAAATACATTTAAACTCAGTTTTTCACAATTCCTGACATTTAATCCCAGTATAAATTCCCCGTCTTAGGTCAGTTAGGATCACCACTTCCTTTTAAGAATGTGAAATGTCAGAATAATAGCAGAGAGAATGATTGACTTCAGCTTTTATTTCTTTCATCACATTCCCAGTGGGTCAGAAGTTTACATACACTCAATTAGTATTTGGTAGCATTGCCTTGAAATTGTTTAACTTGGGTCAAACGTTTCAGGTAGCCTTCCACAAGCTTCCCACAATAAGTTGAGGAATGGACCAAAATTCACCCCTGACAGAGCTGGTGTACCCGAGTCTGGTTTGTTGGCCTCCTTTCTCGCCCACGCTTTTTCGATTCTGCCCACAAATTTTCTATACGATTGAGGTTAGGGCTTTGTGATGGCCACTCCAATACCTTGACTTTGTTGTCCTTAAGCCATTTTCCCACAACTTTGGAAGTATGCTTGAGGTCATTGTCCATTTGGAAGACCAATTTGCAACCAAGTTTTAACTTCCTGACTGATGTCTTGAGATGTTGCCATCTATTTTGTGAAGTGCACCAGTCCCTGCTGCAGAAAAGCACCCCCACAACATGATGCTGCCACCCCCATGCTTCACAGTTGGGATGGTGTTCTTCGGCTTGCAAGCATCCCCCTTTCCCCTCCAAACACAACAATGGTCATTATGGCCAAACAGTTATATTTTTGTTTCATCAGACCAGAGGACATTTCTCCAAAAAGTATGATCTTTGTCCCCATGTGCAGTTGCAAACCGTAGTCTGGGTTTTTTATGGCGGTTTTGGAGCAGTGGCTTCTTCCTTGCTGAGCGGCCTTTCAGGTTATGTTGATATAGGACTCGTTTTACTGTGGATATAGATACTTTTGTACCCGCTTCCTCCAGCATCTTCACAAGGTCCTTTGCTGTTGTTCTGGGACAGATTTGCACTTTTCGCACCAAATACGTTCATCTCTAGGAGACAGAATGAGTCTCCTTCCTGAGCGGTATGACGGCTGCGTGGTCCCTTGGTGTTTATACTTGCGTACTATTGTTTGTACAGGTGAACGTGGTACCTTCAGGCGTTTAGAAATTGCTCCCAAGGATGAACTACACTTGTGGTGGTCTACAATTTCTGAGGTCTTGGCTGATTTCTTGTGATTTTCCCAGGATGTCAAGCAAAGAGGCACTGAGTTTGAAGGTAGACCTTGAAATACATCCACAGGTACACCCCCAATTGACTCCAATGATGTCAATTAGCCTATCAGAAGCTTCTAAAGCCATGACATCATTTTCTGGAATTTTCCAAGCTGTTTAAAGGCACAGTCTACTTAGTGTATGTAAACTTCTGACCCACTGGAATTGTGATACAGTGAAATAATCCGTCGGTAAACAATTGTTGGAAAAATGACTTGTGTCATGCACAAAGTAGATGTCCTAACTGACTTGTGTCATGCACGAAGTAGATGTCCTAACTGACTTGCCAAAACTACAGTTTGTTAACAAGAAATTTGTGGAGTGGTTAAAAAACTAGTTTTAATGACTCCAACCTAAGTGTCTGTAAAGTTCAGACTTCAACTGTATACAGTGCATTCGGAAAGTATTCAGACCCCTTGACTTTTTCCACATTTTGTTTCGTTAGCCTTTTTCTAAAATGGATTAGATTGATGAGGGGGGAAAAATATATCTACACACGATACTCCATAATGACAAAGTAAAAACATGTTTAGACATTTAGCAAATGCACATAAAAAATGTGAATAAAATATTTACATAAATATTCAGACCTTTTACTCAGTACTTTGTTGAAGCACCTTAGACAGCGATTACAGCCTCAAATCTTCTTGGGTATGACGCTACAAGCTTGGCACACCTGTATTTGGGGAGGTTCTCCCATGCAGATCCTCTCAAGCTCTTGTCAGTTTGGATGGAGTGCGTCGCTGCACAGCTATTTTCAGGTTTCTGAGATGTTTGATCGGGTTCTCCCAGTCCTTGCTGCTGAAAAATATCCCCACAGCATGATGCTGCCACCACATTTCACTGTAGGGATGGTGCCAGGTTTCTTCCAGATGTGATGCTTGGCATTCAGGCAAAAGAGTTCAATCTTGGTTTCATCAGAGCACAGAATCTTGTTTCTCATGTTCAGTGTCCTTTAAATGCCTTTGGGCAAACTCCAAGTGGGCTGTCATGTGCCTTTTACTGAGAAGTGGCTTCCATCTGGCCACTCTACCATCAAATCAAATGTTATTTGTCACATACACATGGTTAGCAGATGTTAATGCGAGTGTAGCGAAATGCTTGTGCTTCTAGTTCCGACAATGCAGTAATAACCAACGAGTAATCTAGCTAACAATTCCAAAACTACTACCTCATACACATAAGTGTAAAGGGATAAAGAATATGTACAAAAAGATATATGAATGAGTGATGGTACAGAGCGGCATAGGCAAGATGCAGTAGATGGTATCGAGTACAGTATATACATATGAGATGAGTATGTAAACAAAGTGGCATAGTTTAAAGTGGCTAGTGATGCATGTATTACATAAAGATGCAGTAGATGATAGAGTACAGTATATACGTATACATATGAGATAATATAATGTTTACATACCCTACATTATTTAAGTAGCATTGTTTAAAGTGGCTAGTGATATATTTTACATCAACTCCCATTATTAAAGTTGAGTTGAGTCAGTGTGTTGGCAGCAGCCACTCAATGTTAATGGTGGCTGTTTAACAGTCTGATGGCCTTGAGATAGAAGCTGTTTTTCAGTCTCTCGGTCCCAGCTTTGATGCACCTGCACTGACCTCGCCTTCTGGATGATAGCGGGGTGAACAGGCAGTGGCTCGGGTGGTTGTTGTCCTTGATGATCTTTATGGCCTTCCTGTGACATCGGGTGGTGTAGGTGGCCTGGAGGGCAGGTAGTTTGCCCCCGGTGATGCGTTGTTCAGACCTCACTACCCTCTGGAGAGCCTTACGTTGTGGGTGGAGCAGTTGCCGTACAAGTCGGTGATACAGCCCGACAGGATGCTCTCGATTGTGCATCTGTAGAAGTTTGTGAGTGCTTTTGGTGACAAGCCGAATTTCTTCAGCCTCCTGAGGTTGAAGAGGCGCTTCTGCGCCTTCTTCACGATGCGGTCTGTGTGGGTGGACCAATTCAGTTTGTCTGATGTGTACGCCAAGGAACTTAAAACTTACTACCCTCTCCACTACTGTTCCATCGATGTGGATAGGGGGGTGTTCCCTCTGCTGTTTCCTGAAGTCCACAATCATCTCCTTAGTTTTGTTGACATTGAGTGTGAGGTTATTTTCCTGACACCACACTCTGAGGGCCCTCACCTCCTCCCTGTAGGCCGTCTCGTTGTTGTTGGTAATCAAGCCTACCACTGTTGTGTTGTCCGCAAACTTGATGATTGAGTTGGAGGCGTGCGTGGCCACGCAGTCGTGGGTGAACAGGGAGTACAGGAGAGGGCTCAGAACACACCCTTGTGGGGCCCCAGTGTTGAGGATCAGCGGGGTGGAGATGTTGTTACCTACCCTCACTACCTGGGGGAGGCCCGTCAGGAAGTCCAGTACCCAGTTGCACAGGGCGGGGTCGAGACCCAGGGTCTCGAGCTTGATGACGAGTTTGGAGGGTACTATGGTGTTAAATGCTGAGCTGTAGTCGATGAACAGCATTCTCACATAGGTATTCCTCTTGTCCAGATGGGTTAGGGCAGTGTGCAGTGTGGTTGAGATTGCATCGTCTGTGGACCTATTTGGGCGGAAAGCAAATTGGAGTGGGTCTAGGGTGTCAGGTAGGGTGGAGGTGATATGGTCCTTGACTAGTCTCTCAAAGCACTTCATGATGACGGAGGTGAGTGCTACAGGGCAGTAGTCGTTTAGCTCAGTTACCTTCGCTTTCTTGGGAACAGGAACAATGGTGGCCCTCTTGAAGCATGTGGGAACAGCAGACTGGGATAGGGATCGATTGAATATGTCAAAGGCCTGATTGGTGGAGTGCTGCAGAGATGCTTGTCCTTCTGGAAGGTTCTCCCATCTCCAGAGAGGAACTTTAGAGCTCTGTCAGAGTGACCCTCGGGTTCGTGGTCACCTTCCTGAACAATGCCCTTGTCCCCCAATTGCTCACTTTTGTGGGCAGCCAGCTCTAGGAAGAGTCTTGGTGGTTCCAGACTTCTTCCATTTAAGAATGATGGAGGTCACTGGACCTTCAATGCTGCAGACATTTTTTGGTACCCTTCCCCAGATCTGTGCCTCGACACAATCCTGTCTTGGAGCTCTATGGACAATGCCTTTGACCTCATGGCTTGGTTTTTGCTCTGAAATGCACTGTCAACTGTGGGACCTTATATAGACCACTGTGTGCCTTCCCAAATCATGTCATATCAACTGAATTTACCACAGGTGGTCTCCAATAAAGATGTAGAAATCTCAAGGATGATCAATGGAAACAGGATGCACCTGACCTCAATTTCAAGTCTCATAGCAAAGGGTCTCAATAATTAGGTAGATAAGGTATTACTGTTTTAATTCTAAAAACCTGTATTTGCTTTGTTATGATGGGGTATTGTGTGTAGATTGATGAGGATTCTTTTTTTTTTTAAACCCATTGTAGAATAAGGCTGTAACGTAACAAAATGTGGAGAAAGGGAAGGGGTCTGAATACTTCCCAAATTCATTGTATACACTCCCATGTCTCAGACACAGACATACCTGGATGTGAAGCCTCTCGTTCTCCTGGATCTTCTTCTGCAGGTCCTCATCAAACACACTCTGGGTCTGCTGCAAGCCCTGTTGGGAGGGGGAGTCCCCTTTGTTCTGGTGAAGAGAAAGTGTCTGAGATCGACTACACCAAATCACTGACCGACAAATCACCTTGCATCCCAAATTAATACTCATTATGTGATGAGATGAGTGATTCTGCACTTCGCCTTGCTTAAACTGATCTCAAACATGATCAAAGGTAGAAGGAAAGCAAGGTAAGCCTGTCGAACTATGACATGTCTGATTGTGGGGTGCACCCGCCTCCCAGTCTAATATACTGCCATTTTAGCAGTTGCCTTTATCCAAAGCTATAGTCATGCGTGCATACATTTTACGCAGGGGTGGTCCCGGAAATCATACCAACAATCCGGTCATTGCAAGAGCCATGCTTTACCAACTGAGCTACAGAGGACCACTGTCTGTCTACCTTGCTCTTCTTGCCCTTGGCCTCGCTGGCAGCCAGCTCCTCTTGCAGCAGCTCTACTCTCTTAGCCAGCTGCTGGTTCCTGAAGGTGAGACTGTCCATCTCCTGCTCCACCTTCCTCAGGCTCTGTTCTCGCTGCTTCACCTGATCCTGTAGTGTCGGTGTGGAGGAGAAGACGCTCAGTGATTTTAAAGTATATCACCCAAAATTCCCAGGTTTTTCAGAATTACTGGTTGGAGGATTCCCTTCCTGATTATTTCCTCCAACCAGGATTGGAAATTGGAATTTTGAAACCCTATTCCAGAGGGCTCTGAATGGTTCTGTACCTTAAGAGAGGTGGAGCTGGCCTGCTCATCTACCACGCCTTTCTTCAAGACCTGGTTCTGTGCCCGGAGCTATGGAGACATGGGGAGTATAGACACTGAGCTGTAGGTCTACTGCAGACACACCACCTCTAAAGACCAAACTGGCCAAATTTACAGTATTGCCTCACCTTTGGCTTCTAAGCAAAGCAACATAGCTATTTTATGTGAGACATATTGTTAAATCATCAAATATGGATAACTCCACTGCAATGCATGACTGCACTAACATTTCTGAAGGTTGGGTGAATGTTGCTGCTTATTGGGAAACTACACCCCATATTTAATGGAAAATAGAAATAACAGGATATTGGCCAGTGGGGAGCTATGGTTTTACAACAGTCAGACAGGAAACACCATGCATTCCATTCACTGCCTGTCAACTGACAGTGTTGGTCAGGAGAATGGTTCTTATATTAACCAAAGCTAGTCAGTCTAACTGACATTTATTTTAATAATGCCTAAAAAGTTTTTTTAGGATGGGTACTATTGACATGGATACCAATCCATTTTCTACCTAACGTATGATAGGGGATTTGAAGAACATGGCTGCCCGTGTTTTACTCAGGCTATGTAACAGTGTATTGTTTAGAGAAGGGTGGCTTCTGTTCTGGCCTACCCTCCTCCCTTTGTCATAAAAGACAGACACATTGTGAGTGTCAGCTGACATATCAGGCAGTGACCTAGGCTAAATCATAGAATGAAGAAACCAACCAAAATAATGTTCACTATGAGATTGTTTTGATTGATTGACAGCAGTTAGCTACATCCCTTGCTGTACACAGTTCACGTTCATAGTAAACAGTGCAGTAAAGACACCAAATATTGCCTTCGATTATCACAAACACAAATCAACCTATTAATGGGCTGCTCTCTCTATACTTGACAATACACCCAGGAGGGTGACACACTAGTGAGTAGTGACACCCTGAAAAGGAACTTGATTGGAAACAGATCGAGCTAAGTAACTAGATACTTTGGACAGCACCTTTTATTTTTTAGGTTGGTGGAGGAGGAATAATGGTTCAGGCTATGCCCCTTAGTTCCAGTGAAGGGAAATCGTAATGCTAGAGCATACAATGAATGACATTCTAGATGATTCTGTGCTTCCAACTTTGCGGCAACAGTTTGGGGAAGGCCCTTTCTTGTTTCAGCATGACAATGCCCATGTGCACAAAGCGAGGTCCATACAGAAATATTTTTTTAGATCAGTGTGGAAGAACTTGACTGGCCTGCACAGAGCCCTGACATCAACCCCATCAAACACCTCTGGGATGAATTGATAAACCGACTACAAACCAGGCCTAATCGCCCAACATCAGTACCGACCTCACTAATGCTCGTGGCTGAATGGAAGCAAGTCCCGCAGCAATGCTCCAATATCTAGTAGAAAGCCTTCCCAGAAGAGTGGAGGCTGTTATAGCAGCGAAGGGGGGCCCAACTCCATATTAATGCCCATGATTTTGGAATGAGATTTTCGACGAGCAGGTGTCCACATACGTTTGATAGTGTACCTTACACGTTAGTTAGAATGAATCAGCAATCGGATTAAATAGCCAAGAACTGTGGCTAACGATAGAGCAACAAATAACTGCTTACCTTTGAATACTCCAGGGCCAATTTGGTGTATTTCGCTTGCAGGTCTGCAGCCATTGCTTTAGGAAAAATAAAGCTAGTTAGCTGGATAACCAATATGTAATGGAATAGCTAGCTAACGCGAGAAAATAAACTGGCTAGTTATTGTAGCGCAGGTACACTGACGAGTTAGCTTGCCGTTTCTTAATCTGAATGACAGTTGGTGCAAGTGACTGATAAACAGTTTCATGCCATGTAGGAAGGGGAGGATAGCTATTCTATAATCTGATTGAGTGGTAAAGCCGGATGTTATTCAGCTAGCTAGTAAGCTAACGATCCAGCAACAATAAATAAAAAAGCACTTCCGGGTCAGTGAATTTTCCAATTTTCCAAGTCCTTCACGTAATAGTAGAAAAGTATCAATAAACGGTATATTTTATTATATGAAAAATAATTGTGTATAACTTAACAATAACAATATTTGTTCTTATTTAAGTGACATTTGAACCACGAAAACATGTTTCAATGTCAAATAAAGAATAACACATTTCTGTATACAGTATACACATATAGCACTGCACAGGAAAACTATCGATTGTGTGTCCATAAAACCAGGGTCTAGTCTACTCCTGGAGTCCCTAGAAAATAAATCAGGTGAGTTTGAACAAAAAGATAGGTCATAGGAAGTGTTGCTGGACTTTTACTGTGGTCAAAAAGTGTAAAATGTGCTGGTCTAGTTCCAGGTCTTTCTGCAAAGTGTTCCAAGATGATGTAAAGGGAAACTATAACTACATGTAACTACAATCCTTTATAATTTATTTAACCAGAGGCCACACTGTGATTTATGCTGCAAGAAAGCAGCATAAATATACTGTAGTCAAGGATGTGCAAAACTTCCAAAATTCAATTACACAAAATACAATTACAAAATACCATAATGATCAATGTATCAAAATAAACAACAAAATGATTGTATTTTGAAATGTATTTAATGAAATACTTAAAAGGTGCACTATGCAGAAATCAATTCTTCAGGTGAATAAGTAGACGGGTTTGTGGTAGAGAAATTAACATTACATTCTCTGGCAACAGCTCTGGTAGACATTCCTGCAGTCAGCATGCCAATTGCATGCTCTCTCAAAACTTGAGACATCTACAGCATTGTGTTGTCTGACAAAACTGCACGGTTTAGAGTGGCCTTTTATTGTCCCCAGCACAAGGTGCACCTGTGTAATGATCATGCTGTTTAATCAGCTTCTTGATATGTTACACCTGTCTGGTGGATTGATTATCTTGGCAAAGGAGAAATGCTCACTAACAGGGATGTAAACTAATTTGAGCAAAATATTTGAGAGAAATAAGCTTTTTGAACATATGGAACATTTCTGGGATCTTTTATTTCACCTCATGAAACATGGGACCAACACTTTACATATTGCGTTTGTATTTTTGTTCAGTGTAGTTCATTGAGCATGCCGTCAGACTTCTGATACCAATGCAGGGTGAAAGGGGACACGAAATTGTGAACTGTTATACAAAATATAAAAAATTGCATAAAGTATTTTGAAAATACAAATTACAGCACTCAAAAGTATCTTGTTACAATTGAACAATTGGAGTGTAGTTCAGCCCAGTGTAATGTTAATGACAAAATACTCCAGTGAAATACTCCAGAAATGTTGCATTTAGTAAACGCATGAGACACAACAAACCATAAAATATAACAATGAATGCAAGTTAAAAAGGCACAAAGTGCATAAAACAGGAAGTTTTATGCAAGTTTAAATACATGTGCAATTTGTGGTCAGCAGCCCTCCAATCTGGTATTTAAAATCATCAATCAGAGTAAAATTATCTAGTTTTAGGTCCTTCTGAAAAGTGTTCCAAGATAAGGTAAATGGAAACTATAGTGGACTTGCAGTTGACGTACCACGCCTCCTGGTGGCCATGTTGGAAGACCACATTAATTAATCCGACAACAGCTGAGTGACTACCACAAACTACTTGATAATGGTGCCTTAAACTAGTTGATTCATCACCATGGTAATTTTCTGTTCAGTATTTGCCTGCTCCAACAAGACAGGAAAGACAATGAGGATCTTTTTTTTACAGATTCCCTGCAACCATTGGTGACAAGGAGATAGCACGCACAGGTATATTTCACTGGTCATCCCCAAAGCCAACACTTACTTTGGCCGCGTTTCCTTCCAGTTCTCTGCTGCCAATGACTGGAACGTATTGCAAAAATCTCTGAAGCTGGAGTCTTATATCTTCCTCTCTAACTTTAAGCATCAGCTGTCAGAGCAGCTTACCGATCACTGTACCTGTACACAGCCCATCTGTAAATAGCACACCCAACTACCTCATCCACATATTATTACTTACCCTCTTGCTCTTTTGCACCCCAGTATCTCTACATGCACATCATCATCTGCACATCTATCACTCCAGTGTTAATGCTAAATTGTAATTATTTCACCTCTATGGCCTATTTATTGCCTTTACCTCACTACTCTTCTACATTTACACACACTGTACATTGATTTTTCTATTGTGTTATTGACTGTACGTTTGTTTTAGTGTAACTATGTGTTATTGTTTTTGTCGCACTGCTTTGCTTGATCTTGGCCAGGTCGCAGTTGTAAATGAGAACTTGTTCTCAACTAGCCTACCTGGTTAAATAAAGGTGAAGAAATACAAAATACGTCTCATGAACTGTCGGAAAAATTAACCCTTTTTTACCCGTCAAGACCCGAATCCAGACAGCCGAGTTTAGCTGTTATTCTAACCAGGTGTTAACAACAACATGAAATTAGCCAGCTAGATAGACTAGTAGTGTACTAATAGTGTACTTATTAGCATGTGTCGCGTGAGTTTCACATTTTGGGAAGCAATTTTTTTCACCATAAATCTGCACCTTTATAACAAAGTATTACATGCATCTATCATTGCATTTGCAGCCTTGTGTAAAACTACTATTCCTAATGTTGTGAATAGATTGGATAGTCACAATGTAGGCTATTAATGAGCATGTAGTGGCATATGCTTGGATGTTAAATGACCAGCATTGGCTATATCAGAGAAGTTTCTTTCCTTAGCAGTGAAAAATGTGGCCTTTTGATAAACATTGCATCCACTTCTACTACACTTTATGACTCAAGACATGATTACCCCAATCATTTTAAATACACAGCCTACACTGCTGACAACAGATCAATGACATGTATGTAACCATGTAATCTAGATCTATAAAAAGGGATCCAGCTTGCGGTTGCCAAACTGCGCAATCGGGGGAGAAGAGCCTTGTTCAGGGAGGTGACCAAGAACCCAAATGGTCACTCTGACAGAGCTCCAGAGTTCCTCTGTGGAGATTGTTGTCCTTCTGGAAGGTTTTCCCATCTCTGCAGCACTCCACCAATTAAGCTTTCATGGTAGAGTGGCCAGATGGAAGCCACTTCTCAGTTAAAGGGACTTCTCAGTTAAATGACAGCCCGCTTGGAGTTTGCCAAAAGACTCTTAGACCCTGAGAAACAAGATTCTCTGATCTTATGAAACCAATATTAAACTCTTTGGCCTGAATGCCAAGCATCACATCTGGAGGAAACCTGGCATCATCCCTACGGTGAAGCATGGTGGTGGCAGCATCATGTTGTTGGGGTGCTTTGCTGCAGGAGGGACTGGTGCACTTCACAAAATGGATGGCATCATGAAGAAGTACAATTATGTGGATATATTGAAGCAACATCTCAAGACATCAGTCATGAAGTTAAAGCTTGGTCGCAGACGGGTCTTCCAAATGGACAATGACCCCAAGCATACTTCCAAAGTTGTGGCAAAATGGCTAAAGGACAGCAAAGTCAAGGTATTGGAGTGGCCATCACAAAGCCCTGACCTCAATCCCATAGAAAATTTGTTGTCAGAACTGAAAAAGTGTGTGCGAGCAAGGAGGCCTACTAACCTGACTCAGTTACACCAGCTCTGTCAGGAGGAATGGGCCAAAATTCACCCCGTTTGACCCAAGTTAAACCATTTAAAGGCAATGCTACCAAATACTAATTGAGTGTATGCAAACTTCTAACCCACTGGGAATGTGATGAAAGAAACAAAAGCTCAAATAAATCATTCTCTCTACTATTATTCTGACATTTCACATTCTTAAAATAAAGTGGTGATCCTAACTGACCTAAGACAGGGATGTTTTACTCTGATTAAATGTCAGGAATTGTGGAAAAACTGAGTTTAAATGTATTTGACTAAGGTGTATGTAAGCTTCCGACTTCAACTGTATGTCAGAGTGACCATCGGGTTCTTGGTCACCTCCCTGACCAAGGCCCTTCTCCCCAGATTGATCAGTTTGACTGGGCGGGAAGAGTCTTGGTGTTTCCAAACTTAAGAATGATGGAGGCCACTGTGTTCTTGGGGACCTTCAATGCTGCAGACATGTTTTACTACCCTTCCCCAGTTCTGTGCCTCGACACAGTCCTGTCTCGGAGCTTTACGGATGACTCCTTTGATCTCATGGCTTGGTTTTTGCTCTGACATGCACGGTCAACAATGGGACCTTTATATAGACAGGTGTGTGTCTTTCTAAATCATGTCCAATCAAATGAATTTGCCGCAGCTGAACTCCAATCAAGTTGTAGAAACATCTCAAGGATGATCAATGGAAACAGGATGCACCTGAGCTCAATATTGAGTCTCATAGCAAAGAGTCTGAATACTTATGTAAATGTTTAATTTGCAAACATTTCTAAGAACAAGTTTTTGCTTTGTCATTATGGGGTATTGTTTAAAGATTTATGAGGAACATTATTTAATGAATCCATTTTAGAATAAAGATGTAATGTAAGAGAATGTGGAAAGAGTCTGAATACTTTCCGGGTGCACTGTATATGAACGGGGAATCCGGGATCCTTGGGACGTCCCTGTATTATTAATCTACATGATATATGACAAATGTTTGTCTATAAATTAACTATGATTCATATTTGTTCATATCTGTGACATTTGAATACAATTTGGGTTTTAACATTTTTTTACAAGGTTAAATAAAGAATAACACATTTTTGTATAGATTATTGGTTGATGTGTTTAGCAACAAAACAGATGCTGTGCGCAGCTATGGGGCAAAAGGGATTGGCTTAGATTGTTAAAAACGTGTAAACTATATATTTTTTTACATAAATACATTTGCACAATGAACAATTGTTGTCTCTCAAATACATCATTATAGTTGTTGGTTAGCTAGCGAGCACATTTGAACCATATTAGCATAGACATGACATCAGTCATAACACCTCAAAACAAGACATAGTATCAATAGACTACCACAGTATCATAATACCCATAAAACCTAGTGGTCAAACACGGAAATGTTTCCAATCGGTTTTTCACCATTCATTTTATCCATTGTGGATTTTAGAAACACTTCAAATAAGGGCTGTGTTTCATGTAGTCTTACCCTGTGTTAAAGGAATTAGATTCCTATATCTTTATTAACCAATTCAATGAATCTCTCTGCCCATTCCTAAGAATTTGTAAGATACTTATTTGCATAAAATGGACAGAGGCCAGTCTCAAAATCAATCAATAGCGTTTATTCTCGAGAGTACTCATCATGGTACAATTTACAACAGGTTATTAACTAAACACTCCAATACAATGGCAGTATAGTTCACAAGCCTTCCCACATCGTCCACCACCCGTTAGATAATTTACTACCAGCCCAAGGTCTCTCCTCTCCCTGTGTAGATAAGCATTCTAGCCAGTCTGACGATAACTTCATTTGTTTCTACCAAGGAACAGACAGTCTTTGTTCTAATTCTTGATTATAATTACACACATTATATTCAGTACTATGATTATAATAAGATTCATACATCCATACAGTAACATAGTAGTATTCTGTTTAGTCATAGTTCTGATTGAAATGTATACATAATTAGTCATTATTGATAAAAATCCCTTAACACCCTGGTAGGACGTTTTGATAACCATGTAAATCTCTCTCGGACAAGGTGACTTTTTTCAATATATTCGCCGGGATTTCCCCCCACCCACACAAAAAAATGCTAATTATATGCTAATGTGGCGATCATATAGAACTATAAATGCCTGTCTCAAGATTCACATCAATCACCAGCGCCTTGATGATCTGGACGAGATTGTCGAATCAAGGCAATGTCCAAATTTGAGATTTTTGGTTCCAACCTATGTATCTTTGTGATGCAGTGTAGGTGAACGGATGATCTCCGCATGTGTGGTTCCCACCGTGAAGCATGGAGGAGGATGTGTGAGGGTGTTGGGGTGCTTTGCTGGTGACACTGTCTGTGATTTATTTAGAATTCAAGACACACTTAACCAGCTTGGCTACCACAGTATTCTGCAGCGATACGCCATCCCATCTGATTTGGGCTTAGTGGGACTATCATTTGTTTTTCAACAAGACAATGACCCATCACATATCCAGGCTGTGTAAGGGCTATTTGACCAAGAAGGAGAGTGATGGAGTGCTGCATCAGATGACCTGGCCTCCACAATCACCCTACCTCAACCCAATTGAGATGGTTTAGGATGAGTTGGACCGCAGAGTGAAGGAAAAGCCGCCAACAAGTGCTCATCATATGTAGGAAGTCCTTCAAGACTGTTGGAACAGCATTTCAAGTGAAGCTGGTTGTAGAAAATGCCAAGAGTGCAAAGCTGTCATCAATGGAAAGGGTGGCTACTTTGATGAATCTTAAAATCTAATTTGATTTAACACTTTTTTTGGTTAATACGTGATTCCATATGAGTTATTTCATAGTTTTGATGTCTTCACTATTATTCTACAATGTAAAGAAAAACACTTGAATAAGTAGTTGTGTCCAAACTTTTGACTGGTACTGTATAACACATTATAACACATGCTCCACTCTCAATTTAAAGTTGAACTTGTTGACTGATGCCGTGGCCATGGCTGCTAAGATGGAGGGAGCAGCTGCGAACCAGAAGACTCCAGCCAAGGCAGCACTGGTCCATACCTGCCCTGTCTGTCAGGTGAGTAGTACTGTTGGTACTGTATGTGCCTTTTAGGTTCCTCTCCATGTGTAGTCTATTGTACTGGCCTGTGTGGTAGTCTTTCATATGTGCAGTAGTTTGTTGCATTTTATTGCTTAGTTTATCATTTATGTCAACTTTGAAGTCAATCTAAGCCACATTGTTAACTTCCTTCATTTTGTACTTGACCTTTATAGATGCAGACCCGAAGACATTCAAGTAGTACTTTTTATTTTATTTTATTTATTTGACTTTTATTTAACTAGGCAAGTCAGTTAAGAACAAATTCTTATTTTCAATGACGGCCTAGGAACAGTGGGTTAACTGCATGTTCAGGGGCAGAGCGACAGATTTGTACCTTGTCAGCTCGGGGGTTTGAACTTGCAACCTTCCGGTTACTAGTCCCTGCCGCCCCAACTACTTTGAGAGCAAGCATCCCAAGTCTCCAGTGGTCCCAGTATTGGTTGATGTGCAGACCTAAGGGACCACACACACTCAAATGGACTTACAGCTGGGGTAAGATTCTTCCATCATTCACCCGCAGTAGATATAGTGTAAACCACCATGTTGTAAACAAAATGCTGTCCTCAATGCTTAAATTGTATTGTCTATGGCTCAATTTGTGGAAATAGTCTTTAATGTGGTGATTCCCAGACACA
The DNA here is from genome assembly GCF_002021735.2 of Oncorhynchus kisutch. Taxonomy (NCBI): domain Eukaryota; kingdom Metazoa; phylum Chordata; class Actinopteri; order Salmoniformes; family Salmonidae; genus Oncorhynchus; species Oncorhynchus kisutch. Next base: position 28,992,147 of record NC_034198.2, on the reverse strand, counting down.
CTATGACCACGATTTAAATGCTGCAACTGAGTTGGAATGACGTCAAGGGACACACGCTGAGACCCCAAGTATAACTAGTCATGGGCCAGATATTTGCGACTACGACCTGAAAGGCGTGCAGAAGCACACCAGCACCCTATTTTATGTTTATTCCATGGCCAACCATCTCTCTAGCTACCCCTTATTCCACACTATGCCTTTTATGCTCCATGGTCCCTCAACTTCGGACACTTTCTAACTATCCATCTTATCTCCATAAACCTACCCTACCTTCACTCATTTTTCCTATGCTGCTTCCTTCACTTGATCTTCTCCTGATTTCATATCATCTAGACTCAATAACACGTTTAAAAGAATTGTGGTGTCCTGTTCTTGCTACCTTTTTTTTCAACAAAATGGGTGTAGCTTCCTTGTTTTAGGCATAGCTTCCTTGTTTTAGGCATAGCTTCCTTGTTTTAGGCATAGCTTCCTTGTTTTAGGCATAGCTTCCTTGTTTTAGGCATAGCTTCCTTGTTTTAGGCATAGCTTCCTTGTTTTAGGCATAGTTTCCTTGTTTTAGGCATAGCTTCCTTGTTTTAGGCATAGCTTCCTTGTTTTAGGCATAGTTTCCTTGTTTTAGGCATAGCTTCCTTGTTTTAGGCATAGCTTCCTTGTTTTAGGCATAGCTTCCTTGTTTTAGGCATAGCTTCCTTGTTTTAGGCATAGGTTCCTTGTTTTGAGTCTAAGTGTTTCTCATTCAGCTGGAGTTGACCTTGTATTTTATATAAAACCTACCTTACGCATACATTTTCCATTTGTAACTCACCCACCGAAATTACAATATGCTGTTTTACATTTTGTTATTTGTTGCTGGTCTAAATCCTAAAATGGAAATGCAGAAGAATCTGTGCGTTCTTGGACAGTAATAATAGTTTATATGGTGCTCTTCGATGTTCCAGGTTTGTGGCATTGATGAATAAATAATTTTATGTTTACTTATTCAGATGTTTATATGTTATGTATAAAAGGCATATGTATGCATTGTTTACTATTTTGATTTCTTTAAAACAAGGTCATTGTTGGAGTTCATGTGATTGATGTGTGACTAGGTGTATTCTTGTTAAATAAATATGCTTATTCATTCATGATTATGGATACATTCTGCAATGAGTTCATTTGCCATGAATCTATAACAGAACGTGTCAACAAGTTAGTTCTGAATTGATTTAATACAGCACTGCATTCGGACACCATGAATTGAAATAGATTTCACCTTGTTCATATAGTTGGCAGAAAAGATAAGCGATTAAATAAAACCTCCACTGGCTGAAGGAGAAGAGGCTCTGGAAAAGTACGAGTATGTTGCCCACTATATCATCTAGGTAGGTTGCTAGCTATATAGCTTCTTTGAAAAAAAACAGGGAGAAAAAATTAAGGCAAATATTCTGCTAAAAGTTACATGGTTATGTAAACGTCACACCAGGGTAAGCCTACACGAAACATAGCCCTTGTTTGAAGTGTTTTTAAAATCCCAAATAGATCAAATGAATGGTGGAAAAATGATTGGAACTATTTCTGTGTTTGACCGCTAGGTTTTATGGGTATTATGGCGTGTCCACTGTGGGGCTCAATAATAAGATACGAGCTGAAGCGAGCCACCTACGATTCCCAACATGGCATCTTATTTTCATTGTTGCTAGCTATCTGACCATTCAGAATCATAACGACCATTTTCGTGAAGTTGTCAGCCAAACCTTCTATACTTAAACTATAAGGCACGAGGGGGTGTGGTATATTGGCTATATATCACAAACCCCTGAGGTGCCTTATTGCTATTATAAGCTGATTAAATTAGAACAGTAAAAAATATAATCTTAAATTGTGGTATATGGTCTGATATACCAGAGCTTTCAGCCAATCAGCATCCAGGAGCCAAACTACCCGGGTTATAAATACAAATATAGCAATCGATTGCGTGTCCATAAAACGAGGGTCTAGTCTACTCAATAGAGTCCCTAGAATACAAAACAGGTGAGTTAGAACAAAAAGCCAGGTCATAGCAATCTCTAAATCCTGAACCATCAGCAAACCTGTGAAAGGCCGCTGTGACTATAATGACTCTATAGTGACTCCTCCGACATCAAAGCAAAATAAATGGGGTGAAATTGGGTAATGATGACCTCTAACGGTTGGAAGAGTAGCTACACCTACGAGAAAAGCATGCTTGTCTGTGTTTTTTTAATGTCAGGGATGGTCTTTGTGATTTTTTTAAATGAATCACATTTTTAAAATCAGCTATATTTTAATGTGGAAAGGCTGTTGTCCCATCTCTAAAAAAAATTCTAAAATCTCATTTGTTGATAGATTTAAATAATCCTCTATTGCCCCGTTTCTATTCCGAGATGATAATCTCTCCCTCTGTGTGTCTCTCTATCTCTCTCTCTCTCTGTGTCTCTCTCTCTCTCTCTCTGTCTGTGTCTCTCTCTCTCTCTCTCTCTCTCACATTCTCTCACATTCTCACTCTCTCTCTCTCTCACTCTCTCTCTCTCACATTCTCACTCTCTCTCTCTCTCTCTCTCTCTCTCTCTCTCTCTCTCTCTCTCTCTCTCTCTCTCTCTCTCTCTCTCTCTCTCTCTCTCTCTCTTTCACACACACACACACATGCACACACTACACTACTGTGAAGCCAGTGGCTCCAGCTCTCTGGTTGCCTGGTAACTGTTGGCGTGGCGTGGTTGCTAGGGCCATGTAGGATAGGGGGGAGCCTAAACCGCTGCTCTGATTTCTAGTGAACTGAATTGAATCAGTCAGCGGGGAGAAGAGGAGAGGCCACTGCTTGCGGCAGACACGCACACACAGACCCTCTCTGTCTCTCACTCACACACACACGCATGAGCACACGCACGGATGCGCCTAGTACATACACACACAGGGCTGTTATGAACCATAAAGGCTGTGCCAACGGGGCCCTGGGCCAGTCAGACAAGCCCTTGTTCAGGGTCACACAGGCAGCCCTAATGGCTCTGGCCAAAAGTAGTAGACCACATAGGGGATATACTTTCATTTAGGACACACGCAGTGTGTTCATATATCAGACCTCCGTGACTAATTGACCAACAGGGAGGTGTCGTTAGTAGGATTTCTGATGGAGCATCCATCACACACACACAGGCACGCACGCGCGCACACACACACATACACACACACACACACACACTTAGATCATAAGTAATGAAGAGTGCTTTTCTGGCTGTCTTCTATGTTGACGTTGATGTGTGAGAGAGAGAGAGAGACAGAGAGAGAGAGAGAGAGAGAGAGAGAGAGAGATAATTGCATCAGCATGTGTGTTTAGTTAGCTGTCCGTCTATCAGCACCTGTAGCAGCTGATTTTACAACAGTTCTTTGATGTGAGAGAGAGAGAGAGAGAGAGAGAGAGAGAGAGAGAGAGAGAGAGAGAGGGGGGGGGGGGGGGAGAGAGAGAGAGAGAGAGAGAGAGAGAGAGAGAGAGAGAGAATGGGCAGAGAGGGATCATGGTAAATACTTCCTACAGAACTGTCACTTGATTCTGCTTGATTGCATTTCTTTAACAAGCCACACGGTGGTGCTGTCTCACAATATTTTCTCTGGGTTTCTCACAATAATACAGAGAGTGGAAATTAGGTCAGAAATAGCATAGTAGTCTATTCTTTACTTCCTCCTTCCTAGTCAGTGAGGGAGCTGACCTCAAATCATCATGCATTTTCCAACCACTGTGATTTTATGGACACAGGGTCCTGAGTGACAGGGTCCTGAAAATGTAGGCTACATAACCCAGGCTATGAAACGACCACTTAGGATTTCTATTGAAACGTAATAAGCCCTTTCAAATAGACTTCTGTTTTGATGGTTAGCACAGGTGGGTAGCTGGTACTTTGTTAGACTTGTGATCTTGATCCTGCAAACTACAGTTACTACACATAAAATGGGGGTCATTGGAAGGTCTGCCTGACTGCTTTTGCCATTATCAGGCAGATTATATATTTTTTTTTAAAGCTTATTTACTTATATAATTATAGGATGCCTTGAAAGAGGGATTGGGGGACATATAGAAGCAGTGAGTAAAAACAAAAATGCTATTATGCCCTCTGACAATGTGACAGTTTTCCACCATTTCCATGGTGACTGTATAGTGCACAGGAAGCTGTAGGCAGGGTGTGCATGGGTGGGGAGGGGTATCAGTACACTCCAGCTGGGCTGGTGTGTGTGTGTGTGCGTGTGTGTGTGTGCGTGTGTGTGCGTGTGTGCGCATGCGTGTGTGCGCGTGCGTGCGTGTGTGTACTCGTGTGTGTGCGTGTGTGTGCATGCGTGTGTGCGCGTGCGTGCGTGTGTGTACTCGTGTGTGTGCGCGTGTGCGCGTGCGTGTGTGCGCGTGCGTGTGTGTACTCATGATGGCAGGATGTGGCAAAAAGTTAAAGTACTTATATTTTCCCAGCTGACAAAAGAAGAACAGAAACTCAACCTCAATTTTATTTCACCTTTATTTAACCAGGTAGGCTAGTTGAGAACAAGTTCTCATTTGCAACTGCGACCTGGCCAAGATAAAGCATAGCAGTGTGAACAGACAACACAGAGTTACACATGGAGTAAACAATTAACAAGTCAATAACACAGTAGAAAAAAAAAGAGAGTCTATATACATTGTGTGCAAAATGCATGAGGAGGTAGGCGAATGATTACAATTTTGCAGATTAACACTGGAGTGATAAATGATCAGATGGTCATGTACAGGTAGAGATATTGGTGTGCAAAAGAGCAGAAAAGTAAATAAATAAAAACAGTATGGGGATGAGGTAGGTAAAAATGGGTGGGCTATTTACCGATAGACTATGCACAGCTGCAGCGATCGGTTAGCTGCTCAGATAACAGATGTTTGAAGTTGGTGAGGGAGATAAAAATCTCCAACTTCAGCGATTTTTGCAATTCGTTCCAGTCACAGGAAGCAGAGAACTGGAACGAAAGGCAGCCAAATGAGGTGTTGGCTTTAGGGATGATCAGTGAGATACACCTGCTGGAGCGCGTACTACGGATGGGTGTTGCCATCGTGACCAGTGAACTGAGATAAGGCGGAGCTTTACCTAGCATGGACTTGTAGATGACCTGGAGCCATATTGTTTTAAACTCATTCAATTTTGACACACTCTTTTGACACACTATATCACAATTCCTTATATATTATATATATAAGGTACATGTCTTGAAATCTTCATAACTTAATTTGACAGTGAACCTCCTTGTAGCCTACCCTGTCCCCACCCTCCTATCTCCAAATATTGTGTAAAACTAAGAGAAGAAAGTTAACAAGTACACCGTAATATCTTGTTATAACTGTCCTTGTTCTTCCTCCTGCCTGTCCACCAACACAGTCATGACTCATAACCCCAGGCTGCTACCATGACAACCATGTCATGTGGCCTGTCCTGTTGATGCACACTAAACACAAAACAGACACTTCACTCCAAGCGCATAAAGCCACACTCACACATACACTTTCAGTTTCAGTTGAAGTCCCTTAGCCTCCCACCCCCCATGCAAATGCACTATAATTATATGACGTGTGCGTACATGTGAGCGTATGTGATGTGCATTAACATGATAATGCTCATGGACCATCCCTAAACTTGTCTTTAATGTCTAATTTCACCAGTTGTGCCAGTTTCTCTCTCTCCCTCTTTGTCTCGTTTGCATGGAAACAGCACCAGACTGTATCCTGTAAAGCTGTAAGTGAGTAACTGCTTTTATCTCCCATCAGGTTGACTTTGTACTGTTTTAGTGTCAACAAACTTGTGATGTCTATCAAAATATAGAACACTGTGTGTGTGTGTGTGTGTGTGTGTGTGTGTGTGTGTGTGTGTGTGTGTGTGTGTGTGTGTGTGTGTGTGTGTGTGTGTGTGTGTGTGTGTGTGTGTGTGTGTGTGTGTGTGTGTGTGTGTGTGTGTGTGTGTGTGTGTGTGTGTGCCAGCGTATGTGCATGCATGTGTGTGAG